>NC_041358.1:5686874-5844374 GCF_900634415.1 Cottoperca gobio | reverse complement strand
TGCACCTTGTATGGTAGCCTCTGACTGTATGAATGTGTGTGAATGACATGTGTTGTAAAGTGCTTTGAGTGGTCGTAAAGATTGGAAAAGCGCTATATAAAAGCAGTCCATTTACCATTGACTAATGTTTGTTCCTCAGATGTTGCTTCTCTGGAGGGTCGTTTGTTGTTAAAGATGTTCATTTGGACCAAACTAAGCCACTTAACTCAACATTTAACGGAAAGTAATGTTCATGCATGAAGCACTTGATGCTCTACTACATGTGGTAGGGTTGTTGTATACTTCCTTTTCACAAGTAACACTGTGTGGATAGAGAAATTATGGAAATACTATTAATAGCCTAATAGCAAATTCTAAATATTTGTTTTCCTTTTAATTTAAATGGTACAAGAATTTATAATGTTTAAAGTGTTAAATAACATTCCATTTGCACTGGTGGAAAGTAACTAAGTACTGTACTTAAGTACAAATGAGATACATTTTCCACTTAATTTATTTAATAACTTTAGTAAATTTGTGGATTTAGATTTTTTAATACATTTTAACCCCAAATAAATGACTTATTATTATTATTATTATTATAATTAAGATAAAACTGTATTGACCTCGGAGGGAAATTGATAAACTACCCAGCAGTATATAAAGTAAAAAAAACATCTCCACTTTTACCAGCTGCAACATTAAAGGGATGAACACATTAATGCGTATCATAATCACTTCTGCATAGTGAGTACTTTTAGTGATGGTTCTTTAAGTATATTTAGATGCTAATACTTTTACATTACATTACAGGTCGTATTAGACGCTCTTATCCATCAAATCCATTTTATGTATTTGGAAGCCGTACCAGTAGACCACTAGGCCATCACCACCCATGCATTATGCACCCATTACTTGCAGGACTTTTACTTAGAACAGAGTATTCTTACTTTAAAGGGGAAATAAATGACATTCAGAACATTGCTATGATTTAGAGTTTGGGCTGGGATTGCTAACAGTGTTAACCAGAGGGGGAACTAGAGGGTGGTCATTGTGCTTCCGTGATTACACCTTTTCGCCACGTGGGTCGGCACGGCATTATCAGCGGTAACTGCCATATGAGCGCAGTGCAGAGAGGCTGCCATTAGCTAGCCAGTGGCACACACAGACAGATTCGCACGTGTGGCCGGCCCGGCTATGTAAACAAACAGAGAAGCTTGGATTACAACACACACAGAGGGCTTCATGCACTCTGCACATGTAGACATTACTCCACTATATATTTACAAAGCTGCTGCTATGTAAATACTCTGAAGATTGAATTGAGAACCTTCAAAGCCTACTGCTGTCTTTATTTGATGCGCCCACCAGGAGTCACTAAAACATCAAAGTCACAAATCATCTGCAGAGGAGCTTTAATTAAGTTGTCCCAAACTCATTTTAGTCTTTTAGACAATTTGTAAATGATCTCGTCAGTTTGAGGAGAACAACCTGCAGTGAAACAAGTTCACATGTATCTTGACTGCAGTTGTGGTCTTGGTGTGAGTTTGTGTTGGACTCTGGTTGACCAGCAGGTGAATCATTGCGTCACAGCTCCTCCCTGAACTCTCAGACATCCTGGCGTGACGCCAGCCGTTAACAGCACTGATTGGATAAGTCCTGATGCACCAGAGAATGATTATTTATTGACACACTTTAAAGCCATCTCTGACAAATCCCAACGTCATGATCTGGACCTCTGAATTTAATCCCTGTGTTTAGGTTGGCTGTAATGTGATCACTTAGAGATCCATGCACAGATTATGGAGGTTGAACTCAGCTGTCGGTTGGCTGCCCAAGATTTCAATTTACTTTCAGTAAGAAAAGATCTGTTGGCATCGTGTGTGTGTGCGTGTGTGTGTGTGTGTGTGTTTTGGAGAATGTAGTTTGTTGATTGCGTTATACAGAGAGCTGCTTCTGTATTTAGTCCACCGTCATTAGTATAAATGGAGTGGACAGTTTCAACAATCTTATCTTAAATTGTAGAATGTACACATGTCGCAGTAGCTGGAGTAATAATTAATGTATATTTGTTTTTGTTTTGTTAAAAGTAATTTTTTCGGGCTTTTCATGCCTTTAATGATAGCGAAGATGAGAGGTTAGGAAAGGGGGAGAGATGGGGAAGACATACAGCAAATGGCCACGGGTCGGACTCGAACCATGGGCCGCTGTGACAAGGACTGAGCCTTTGGGTTGCCCGCGCTACCGGGTGAACCCATGAATGTGTGTGTATATATATATATATATATATATATATATATATATATATATATATATATATATATATATATATATATATATATATATATATATATATATATATATATATATATATTATATATATATATATATATACACACACACACACACACACACACACACACACACACACACACACACATATATATACACACACATACACACACACTGTATATATCAACATCAACTAAATGTCTATTATTCAGATGTAGTAGTGAGATGCCACGTCTCAATCATATCTGTTTTTTTAATCTTCTTTCTTTCCACTACTAGTACTGCTAGTACTACCACGACTGCTGCTGGTAGATAAGTGAGTACAGTGTTGTATCTTCTCTTGGAGCATCTAATGGGCATGAGAGTATCTGCAGCTAAACTGCAGGAGAAATTCAAGTTTGTGAATGTGGAGAGATCCTTTTTTTTTGTCTTTAAAAAATGTGCAAACATTATAAAATCTGAGTTTTTTACAGCCAGATTTAGTTGAATTATTATCAGTTAAAATGAAACTTTATTGATCCTTGTGGGGTCATTCACATGCTAGTCAGCAGTATATAAGATAATTCAAATGAGCTCCACTTTTACCAGCTGCAACATTAAAGTGACAAACACACTAATGCATTAATATTTATAATCCAATGTTATAATATACAGTTCTGATATGGGCTATTTTGCATAGTGAGTACTTTGGGTACTTGAAGTATGTTTTGATGCTAAAAATGTTGTACATGCAGTATTTTTACACTGTGGTATTACTATGAAAACTGTTACTATGTTACCTTATTTAGTGTTAGCCAGCCACATTTCCCCTAAACATTTAAATGAATGACTCTTTACATTATGCCAAGACCTCTTGAGTCATAAGTGGGACAAGAAACTTTTTTTTATCTTTTAGTTGAGTCACCAATTCTTACTGACACTAATTTGAGCTCATAAAGTTAAACCTCACTAAATACAGCAACTCCGTCTAAACCTGCAGGATCCTCTGACATCTCTGTTGACTTCTTGAACCCGACAGTTCAGCCAAAAACACAGAAACAACAACGGGACCGGGTCCAGGACGGTCCAGCAGCAGGACCAGATTCCACAACAAAGGCGTTTGAGGATAGTCCAGGTCTTAAGCCTCTTAGTGTCTGTAAATCTGCCTGCAGCCTGCAGCCAGCCTGTAGCACTGCCGTTGGCTCTGATCATCATGATTTAATCCCTCTGTGGAAAAGGTTAGCTCGTCTTTGGCTCTCATACATTTGTCACGCTGCCAGGCGCGAACATTAACGGAAACGAACTGAAAACTTGGAGGGCATGGAAGAGCTTCTTTTACCGAGCGCCGGGGAGGAGGTGCGCTCCGACCACAGTTCGTACGTTCCGGGACACGCAGGGAGGACGATGGGGGACCGGGTGAATACTTGCGTCAGAGGATTGGGGAGCATCGCAAGGAAAGTGAGGGGTTTCCTCGCGAGGCACGGGTTGCTGACTCTGTCGGTCTTCGCCGTGCTCAGCGGCTGCACGCTGGGCTTCTTTCTGAGGGGAACTCATCTGTCCACACAGGTACGACTCACATGCTATTTGAACTAGCAGGTCGATCCTGTACTTCACCAGGCTCACCTGCTGAGACTCAAAGATCTGCTTTCACATTGATACTTCTTTATTTTAATGTCCATTTGAATCTTCCCTTTAAGGTTCCCTGCAGGGCATATGATATTTCCCTTTTAATTTCCCACTAATACTTATTACATTCACAAGAGGACTCACCTGCTGCTCATCTTCCATGATGATGCTTTCTGATAATTGCCCTTCAATATTAATTTCAGTTCGTACGAGATTTTCTTTAAATGTTTCTGTTGACGCTGTCCATTAAAGTTTACGTCAGGATTTGTATGCTAGTATTTATAATTGTTATAACTTTTCCCTTTTTACATTTCTTGTCAAACTCTCGCGTTCGTAGTTTACTTTCATTTTCTTTTCAGGACTCAATTGCAAGAACGAAACGTTTCAGCTCCTTGTTTAGGAGCTAGTTTAACAGTTTGGTTGAGGTTAGCAGCTAAACAAAACTTTAAATATTTAGTTTAATTAGTTTAAAGCTAGCGTTTTATTTTAGCAGCTAAAATGAAGTTGGCTTACAATTTGTTTATTAACTCAAATGGTGTATATCAGGCTAGCTAACAAGTCAGTTAAGTAATTAAAACAGTTTCCTTTAAGTTAGCTTATTTTTTATTTTAGTGCTAAAAATGTGAAGTTCAGGTCAACAGTTTTGATTATTATTGTAGTTTGGGACCAGTTTCGGATGCTAATGTTACGATGTGTCTACTGGACGTGGAGGTAGACAACCTTTTGCTCAACACGTCAGCCACAACTGAGCTGATGCTGAGCTCCTCTTTCTGGTGGATGACGTTCAGTTTAATGGCTATAAACTGTGGTTGAGGTTAGCAATTAAAACAGTTTAGTTCAAATACGCTAACTGCTGATTTTAGTAGCTAAAACGGTTTAATTGAGATTAGCTAAACGTACAGTTGCATAGCTTAACATGTTTAGGTTGTTTTGAGCTTGTATGAGCATGTTATGCATCATGTGGAAGAAGGCTGCCGACATGTTGGCCACAACTTTATAAGATGATGTGTTCACGGCTTGTTCTGCTGTTGACCCCAAGTGGCCAGAAAGCAGAAGTCTACAGTTTTACATTTCCTATGATGCTCCCATGTCGATGTTTCTTCTTTACATTTCCAATTGGTCAGGACTTTTTGCCCATTTGTAGTGTTTTTACGAGAGGGTCCCAAACGTGGATGTAGGCCTGTCACACATATCCGAATGACAGAAACGTATGTCGGCGCATACGAAATATCGGCAATAGGTTGATATAAATTAAGGGTAAATTGTGATCTTTTGAAGGATGCAGACGGCACGCCGAACACGCCAGACACACGGCCCTGTCACACAGCTCCGTATGGCAGAAACATGCCGGCGTATATGAAAATTAGCTCAAAATTTGTCAGAGTTCAAATACGTCCAACTTTTCCACAGCGGTGTTGTAGCTGACTTATACATAACGAATACATAAGGAATTATTATACGTATGTCTAACCTATTGATAGCGTATCAAGTACTTATTTAAAACGTATCAGAGCGTCTGGCCAACGGAGCTGGAAAAGTGCCATCTGGTTCACGTCATGCTGATGCTGGAGAACGGCTAACATGCTGAACGCTAGCTGTACTGTAGAAACACGTTTAATAAGTTACTCTGTCGTCAGGGATCATCTTAACATAGGGTAGGAATAGGGTATCCACTCGTTATCAATAAATTGGCTGTAGGATTCAGCGTCAGCCGTCGTAGCCTATATCTATTGCCTATACGTATTGCCGATATTGTTGTATACGTCATATTTGTGTATACGTTATGCATTCGTTGGGCATTCGTCTGATACATTTTGTATAAGTAAGTGATGCTTTATCAATAGGTTAGACATGCGTATCTGTATATGTTCACTTTTCCGATCCAATGAAAAGTTGGACGTATTTGGACTCATAAAACATTTGCAAAGCCAATTTGTCAAAGGAAAGAAATGTGTTTGTTAGAGCTCAAGGATACAAACAATAAGTTTTAGTTTGATACACTGAATTTAAACATAAAGGTTTTCTAAAAGAAAACTCCACAGGCATCTTTAAATAATAATAATAATAATAATAATAATTATAATATAATTTAAAGCTCACTGATTGATGTTTCAATGATTGACACACTGATTCTCTGCAGGTATATGTTGTTGTCAGAGAGCATTAACAACCAGGGAGGGAGACTACAACCAGTCCAGATCCACACTCATCAATCTAAGACTATTTACATGATCAATGAATTAGTTTGAGTCATTTTACAAGCAAAATTGCCAAATGTGCCAGTTTTATCTTAACTTAATTTAAATTTACTTAAACTTTTCAAAATCAAAGTTTTCAAGCAGAAAAGTGCCAACATGAGTGCTGTATTTATTATTTAAACATATTATTATTGCTATTATTATTGCTATTCATGTGTCCTCAACATTTTATTGTTGCCAATAATTTTGATTACTGTTTGGTAGTTTATAAAAATGTCATTATGCTGATGGTTGAAAAGTGAGCACAGCTGTCAGATAAATGAAATAAAAACTTTTAATAAAAATAATACATATGTACGTCAAAATTGTAAATGTACTTAGTTGCCTTTCACCATTGTTTATACTACATATCACAGTGGACTGTTGGACAAAACAAGATATTTGAAGACGTCATATTGGACTTATTGAATTATGATGGACATTTTGTTTAAAATAAATAAATAATATTCCGATAGTTTATAGACAAAACAGTTAATTTATTGAGAACATTACCTGTACATTAATATTCTTTATGAATTACATTCAACTCAAGCCTTTTAAATAGATAGTATATAAAGCATTTGAACTGTTAGTTAAAAATAGTGAAGTTTCTCTGTGAATTGTCTTTCCAGGAACAATTGATCTGTCTCAGCACCGGCTGAATATAGAGACATTGAGGTCACATGACCACTTAGGGTCTAAGTCAGTGATACTCAATTTACGGCCGGTAAAGTCTTAGACAACACGTGTTCTTATTTCAAATGAAAATGGAATCGGTTTAAAAGGTCTTCCAGTGTTAAGTTTACTAACACGTCACATGCTCTGATCCAGAGTCTTTAGACAAAATACCATATCTGAGCTTTCTTTGGTTTCCTTTTTTATTTCTCTTATTTTTTCATTGTATTTCAGAGGTGAAAGAAGTACTCGGATCTTTTACATTTAATAGGCCAAAATTACAAGCCTCGAGCAATCTTTACAATTTTCCTCTTGATGCTCAACTACAATTGTTTTCCACATGAATTATTCTGGATCTTTCTCTCTGTATGAAGCAAACATAAAGAAATGTTATGTGCATTTGTGTGAGGAGAGTTTTCAAACTGTATCACAGTCTGTACATGTTTGTTAATATTTGCATGTACAAGAATCTGAGAATGTGCGCAAACTACTGAACATAAGTAGACTTTTTTATTAATAAATGTAAAACACCTCAAGTTGCCTCTTAATTGTCTGTCAGCACACCTTCTGAGATCTGTCTGTATCTCAGTGTTCTTCACCCTGAGTCAAGCTTGCAGGCTCACTACCCCCTGCAACACGACTTTTAGCTGTGTGTTAGACTCGCATAGTTTGCTTGAAAAATTGTTAAATTGGGGGTGCACTTCACTAAGGTTTATTAATGATTGTTTACTGCAATACTGGTAGTGTATTTGTCAGGCCAGTCTTCCCCACTAATTAAAGAATTATGGTTTTCCAAATCTGAATAAATAAATGCTCTGTCTGCGTGTTATGTAATGTGTAACACACTGTATTATTATATTTTGGATTAGTTAGTTTGCTGCCAGTTTGTTTCTCAAAATGATTGTTTTTACATTTGATCACAGATAAACGTAACCAGTGGATGAATTAACTTTTTTTCTCGTCTGCTGTAGAAGATTTTACTGATTTCTAACTATGAAGAACATCTTTGTTGTTTGCTATGTGAGGTGTTTCAACAGCTCTTGAAGCTAAATACTTTCACTGTTTTACACATGAAATGAGAAATTATTTTGGTGCATATTTTCTGATTCTTGTACAATTGTACGGATTGAATAGTTTCACAACTCTCCACATAAACTTGCAAATAATATTTCTACAACATCTGTTTATTTCCTGTGTTGCTGCTCCTCCATAATAGACCCGACCAGCAACAACAATCTTGAACTTCAGTTCCTACTTTATTCAAAGGTCATATATTGTAAAAAGTGAGATGTTTTAATTTATTATAAAATGGTTTTAGGTGCTAAATAAATCAAAACGCCCAATGCACGGAGAAACGCACACAGCACATATTCACATATTCAGAAACTGTGCATTTAAAAGAGCCATCAGGACTTCCGTATGGTCGTGATGTCACAACTATAGGTAGAAAGTGCCGCTTCAGTCATTCCCTGGCTGCAGTGACAGTGCAGAGCGTTTCAGATAGAGGGTCGATACAGGTTTATTCAGACAGACGGTATGAGGAAAATAATGTGTTTTTTAAACATTAAATCATGCAAACCTGTTCTAGGAGAAACCCCAAATAAGTAAAAACCTGAAAATTAGCATAATATGTCTCCTTTAAAGTTTGTTTCTGCATACATGATTCCTTCTGCAAAGATTAATGTGTAACTTCACCCACAAAAAAAGAATCTGAAGCAATAATCTGTTGGACGCTGCTTTACAGGTCAAAGAGATCTAACACTATGACGCATTTTACTGTACTAATAACCCAACAAGCATTGACAAAAGCCCCGCATTTATTTTGAAATGTTACCGTGAGATGTATTTTGTCGCCACAGGCAAAGATCTACTTCTCTTTTCCTGGAGAGCTGCTGATGAGGATGCTGAAGATGCTCATCCTTCCTCTCATCACGTCCAGGTAGGTCCATTCACACACCAGTACACATATAAAAAATATTTAAATAGTAATGAAAGGAAATCTACAGTGAGGCAAATGATACGAGCAGTCTGGAGAAAAAAATAACTTTTACTTTTCCACTACCGATGAGGTTCCCAACCTTATCTGTGCTCGAGTAGCTTCATCAGACCTTTTCGACAGATGGGATTGATAATATTTAACCACAGAAAACACGGGCTGGGAGGTCATTCTGTAGCTGCCTGGTGTTGTTTTCATGCTGCTGCCTGGTGTTGTTTTCATGCTGCTGCCTTCAGCTAGTTAATGAACTGTATATCTTATCAATGCATACTGATATTACATTACATTACAGTTCATTTAGCTGACGCTTTTGTCCAAAGCGACTTACAATAAGTGCAAACAATGAGGAGGATACAACTCCGAACAGCAAGAATATTGTAAGTACATTAGCTTCAAAGAGGTGCAATCCTTTAACTGCAGAACAATAGCTTCAAATAAGCCAAACCAAGTGCAACATACAGAAACAATAGAATACAAATTCAGCTATTAGCTACAAATAAACCAAACCAATATAAGTGCAACATACAAACGTTCCTGCTTTAAACACATTAAATGTTATATTTTATAGCCATTTACATATATATTTACAGTGCATCTGGAAAGTATTCACACCCCTTCACTTTTTCCACATTTTGTTGTTACAGCCTTATTCCAAAATGTATTAAAAAAAAAAATTTCGGTCAACATTCGACATACAACACCGCATAATGACAAAGCATGTTAGCTCCTAACATTCACCAATCATATTGAGATGTTTCAATCTCATACAGTGATGGATTATCTTTTTGCAGCAAGTTTTGGGTCTGCTGTTATCTAACAAGACACAACATGTGCATCAAACAGACTTGGAAGGTGGATTTTCTGTTTTGAATTTATTTTGTTTTCATACTCTTATTTTTTTGCACAATTATTAGGCAAGTGAGTATTTTGATAATTTTGATGCATATTTTCCAACTCCAAGCTGTATAAACTTGAATGCGTATTGGATTTAAGCTTATCAGGTGATGTGTAATCAGGAAGGGTGTGGCCTAAGGAGGTCACACCCTATATCAAGGTGTGCATAATTACTAGGCAGCTTCTTTTCCTCAGGCCAAAACGGCCAGAAAAAAGATTTAACTGACTCTGAAAAGTCAAAAATTGTAAAGTCTATCAGAGGAATGCAGCACTCTAAATTGTTAAGATATTGGAGCGTGATCACAGAACCATCAAACGTTTTGTTGCGAATAGTCAACAGGGAAACGTGTTGAGAAAAAGACACAAATGAACTGCCAAAGATTTGAGAAGAATCAAACGTGAAGCTACCAGGAAGCCATCATCCTCCAGTGCTGTCATATTCCAGAACTGCAGCCTACCTGGAGCGTCCAGAAGTACAAGCTGTTCAGTGCTCAGAGACATGGCCAAGGTGAGGGGGCTGAAACCCGACCACCACTGAACAAGACGCATGAAACGTCAAGACTGGGCCAAGAAATATCTGAAGACAGATCAAAGATTCTCCGATGAGATGAGTGACTCTTGACGGACCAGATGGATGGGCCCGTGGCTGGATCAGTAACGGGCACGGAGCTCCACTTCGACTCAGACGCCAGCAATGTGGAGATGGGTACTGGTATGGGCTGGTCTCTGCACCTTTCAAGAAGACCATGATTTTTATGCAGGACGATGCTCCATCGCATGCATCGAAGTCCTCCACTGCGGGGCTAGCCAGTAAAGGCCTTAAATATGAAAGAATAAGGACATGGGCCCTTCCTCACCTGACCTAAACCCTGTTGAGAACTTGTGGGCCCTTAAACGGAAGAATTACGGTGAAGGAAACCAGTGCATAATAATTGTGCACACACAGATGTTCTCCTAAGAAAGCCAAAACCTCCCTTTTACTTTCTTATATATTCAGGTTTAAGGTTTATTAGCATTATGGATTGACCGAGAGCACTGGAGTTGTTCAATAATCAAATTAATCCTCAAAATTACAACTTGCCTAATAATTGTGCACACAGTGTAGAATGAGGGCCGGGACATTACAGCACAATCAGTGGAAAAATAAATAAAAGTACAAGTACATTTTCTCTCTTTTGATATAGCTAGGCTAGCAGTTTCCCCTTTGCTTCTGGTCTTTGTGCTAAGCTAGGCTAATCACATCCTGGACCTAAATGTTTCTTTAAACCAACATGTGACCGATCCGCTGTCTGTTTGTGCAGTTTGATGTCAGGTCTGTCGTCGATGGAGTCGAAGGCGTGCTGTCGGATGGGCGTCCTGACCGTCACCTACTATCTGTGGACCACCTTCATCGCTGTGGTGGTCGGCATCGTGCTCGTCATCATCATCAAACCCGGCGTAGGGACAGATATGGAGAGCCACAGGCTGGGAGGGGGGCCCGTCATGACCTCGGCCGACGCCCTGCTCGACCTCATCAGGTGAGAGGGGTCAGAGTTCAAAGGTGGATGTACACACCAATAACAAAAACGATGTTTTGTATGTATTTTGTTTATGAAAACGGGAATTATGTACGTGTTTATTTACATAAAGAGCTGGAAAGTGATTCTACCTTTTAGTCTTCCTAAATCTCTCCTCTTTACTCCTCATTAACTCATTGAATTAAATGAAACTGCATACAAGTGCTGTGATGAGGGGTTTCCCAATCATATTATATTGTGGGAGTCTGCCCTTTAAGACATTTGTTAACCTTCCCAGATGTAATGTATGGGTTAGGTCACGAAGTCATGAGGAAACAAGTCGACACAAAAAACATTACTGTAGCGCAAAAACTGTCCCAGATAAACAAACACAAAAAACGCGACAACCATCAAACGCTGAAAATATATCTGTAAAAATACAGCTATCACTGTACAGCTGTCAGACTTTCATCATTTTCTCATGGAAAGCTAGTTGACCTGAACTTGTACTCACTGCATCCAATCAGAATATATAAACATATATTACAGTGAACAGTATTCTGCCTTACTGCTGCTTTCAGTATACTGCTCAAATATAATAATAATAATAATAATAATAATAATAATAATAATAATAATAATAATAATAATAATAATAATAATAAATTGTATTTGTAAAGCGCCTTTCAAAGCTAAAAGCAATCTCATGGCGCTAATATGAGACCTTCTTGTTGCATTAAAACAATTAAAGGAACTTATTTCCAACATTCTTTTATTGAACATTAAAGTAAACACAAAAGGCACCAAATAAAAAAAAGAATGATTGTTGTTTTAAAGTGCCGTTTTTCTACTGATACTGAAAAAAGTGCAATATCGCAGTCTTCCACGATGTGTTTATTTTGCTTTTCACTGCAAGGCTCAAGAGGAAGTTAAGTTTACTTAGTCACTTACTTGTTGATCATTTAAGTCAATTATAAACCACAAACTATTATAAATTATAAACCGTTACAAATGTCTCATATTTTCTCTTCATTATCTTAATAAATCGAATCTGTGTTTTTGACTGTTGGTCGAACAAAACAAGACATTCGAAGATGTCACTCTTACAAATCGTAGAAAAAAAACACACACACACACACACACCCCAATCCAATTACAGCCGGAGCTGATTAGTATATTTTTAGTAATCCTGCGGGGATGAGTGACAGATTAGTCGAGTCAGCAGTGCTGAGTTGCAATGATCTTTGCTGCGGCATGTTGGCAGACTCTTCATCATCCTGTTGAAGGTCAGGTCATCTTAACATTTCCTTCCTGATTGATCCTTGTTGGACATCAGTGTGAGGGTGCACATGAGCAGTTTCACCTAATAACACTTTGTTTTTAGTTTTCTGTGGTGTAGGTGTAGAATACAGCAGCTGCTATTTTACATATCATATATTACACATATACAAAGAAAGAATAACAACCACGTGTCTCTTTGTTCCTCCACAGAAACATGGTTCCCTCTAATCTGATCGAGGCCACGTTTCAGCAGGTAACACAACCTCCAGAACTCATTCAGGTAACAAATAAAGTTTATTACTTTGATTACTTCCTGTAACAAACCCGACTGTGTTCCTTCAGTACAAAACGGACCTGGTTCCCATCCTCAAAGTCTCGACCAGAACCGTGCAGCCCAACTTTGTCTACGTCTTCCCCGACGAGAGTGACCCTAAAGGTCGGACGGTGTACCTGGAACTGACCCCCCCTCCGGACATCACGTACAAGACGAGTCCCGGCACCAGCCAACAGATGAACGTTCTAGGCATCGTCATCTTCTCCGCCACCATGGGTAAGCAGGACGACGTCCACGCGGCACTGACTGATACAGAAAACCCTAAAGTCCTCAAGTTTACCGCTCTGAAGTTTTTATTATGTTCAAATGTCTCCTTTTGAAATTCAGTTTTCTGTCTTTTATCATGGTTGTTAAACAGATCAGACATGGGCGTTTCTGTACATTTAAAATGGTTTTGGCCCCGAAAGAAGAATAAACAAAATGATTCAAACTTCCATTCAGTCGATGTCCCCACACTGTTGCATGACAGGGAGAATATTGTTGAACTGGGATTTTGAATTTGTTTTCCAGAAAGCGTAAGTGTCCCTCCATCATTACTGAACCACAACGCTGCAACCGGGCTCTAAATATTTAGTTTGTGTGTTTTTCTCTGGGCCTCTCTGTTCCTGTATTAATCTGCACACATTTTCATGCATAGCTTCCAGTTTATTTGACCAATGACTGCTGATTTCTCCTATTCTTATTGAGCTGCTGCTCATAGGAATCTGTGTCTCTCTCTTTACATTGGTTGAACTGTTGTACAGTGTTTTGTTCTCCCCATGCAGAACATACCCCTCATACAAAATAACATCTGTTTGTAAAGAGGACTTTGTACAACCCTTAAACATGAAATACCATTCCAGGTCAGTCATAGATTACACAATTTTCAACAGTATTGTTAAAGTTATGGCATCAGTTTAGACTATTTCCCATTTTTCTACCCATAATTCCTTGCATTTCTACTTGACATACCTCACCCTGAACAATCGACAGAGCATTGCTCTTATTATTCTTCTAATAATGAAAAACTGTGTTGTTGCAGGCCTGTTGCTGGGCAGGATGGGAGAGCGAGGAGCTCCACTGGTCAATGTCTGTCAGTGTATCAACGAGTGCGTCATGAAGATCATCAACGCTGCTGTCTGGTGAGTAGAATACTCTGAATGTACACACAGTACTTCCAGTGCATACTACTGAGGAAACTCTGGTTCACTTGACAGCAGACATTTCAACATGCGGCTGCAGGAGAATCTCAAGTAACTAATATATGTAATCATGTCTGGATTCAGTTTTCAAAATTCACGAGGTGGGTATTTACTGACGTATTTTATGTTAACATTTCTTAAACTTGTCTTATGCTTGTGTTCTTAAACCTGGATTAGCTTCTTGATATTTGGGCAGATTGATGGGACCTTCTTCCTGTATTTACCTGACACATCTAACCAGTGAGAGGAGAGACACTCTCACTTGGCTTTTACTGATGCATTGTAGTTTCCTTAAAAATAAATAACCAAAGCAATTGGAAAAGGAGTCAAGTTAAACAACTCATCCACTGATCGCGCTGAGTGACCCCTGCTCTGACACAGAAGAGGATTTGTGGATCTGACCTGGTGACCTGTCAGGTTGCCAGGTGGTGAAAATGGGCCAGCGGTGACATCATCCTGCTGCAGCCCCTGAGCAGATTTTACAGCCGCAGAGTCCATACGTCCAGACGTAAAAACATCTTATAAATAGGAAACATTAAAATAAATTACAAAGCACACATTACAGCATGGTATTTTTGTTATTAGTTGGTATTTGTGTCATAACATTCTCACTGCTGAGATACCCACACGAGCCACAGCCTGTTCAGCTTGCTGCCATCTGGCACGAGATACAGAAGTATCCTTGCATCCTTGATTGTCAGGTGGGCGACACGTGTGCTGGAGGTGACATCATCATGCTGCAACACCTGAGCAGATTAAAAACAGCCACAGAGTCCATGTAAAGCCTAATGACCTGAGTATTGAACAGATACGGTTCTTATATTTGTGTTACATCTAAAACTACAGTAACTGCATATATTCAGTGTTTTATACAGAATAGCTTTCAGGTTTTAGACCATCAGACTCTAACGATCAAACATTACAATAATATCAACATGTCAACATTATAAAGTATTGCCCAACATTTAGTTTAGGCAATCTTTTGCACTTGAACCTCCACATGTTGAACGCCGCTTTGCTCTTTGAGTTGCAAATGGAGGTTTGGAGATTGAGATTATCAGGACTGATTAGGCCACTTGTAAAATGTTGTCATACACGGGCTGTTAGCTGATTTGAAGAACCGGCTGCAGCTGTAAAGTGATTAAAAGATATTACTGTAACGACGGCAGGTTAGAGAAGCTTTGATGAGACTTGGAGAAGACCTTTGTGTTGCAGTACATCTGATATCTGTCAGTACGTGAGAAGACTGAAACACAAGCATACACATTTCATAAATCCCAGATTTTGCGTAGAGATTTAAAGAAGAATTTCTGGGAAGTATTTGGTTCTCAAATTCAACCCTCCCCCAGTTCAGTTAAGTAGATGTTTTTTTAACAAGGTTATAAGGTTGATTTATTTACACAGGGTTGTATTCTCACTACATACATACTTAACATACAGTATATACACACATATTTAAATTGGACTAGAATAAGATGAAAAAGAAAATATATATATATAGACATACACATCCTTATATAGACATACCAAGAGATACTTTGGTTTAGTGGGGATAAGGGCAAAGCAAAAGTTAGTTATATGACCAGAAATGTTCTGTCATTTATTTATGTTCTTTTTAATTTATTTTCTCTGCAGAATCATGACGTAAACACTCAAACTCTATTGTTCTGGATATTCATGGTCCCCAGGCAATGTCCTCTAGCGCCACCATCAGGATAAGATTATCCTCATGTGACCAACACTTTGGTCAACACTCTAGTGATGTGGATACTGCGGTGGATACTCATGATACCCAGAGGATGATGACTTAATGACTCCAACATCAATCTAGAATTTCCACTCAAATTAAGAACTAGAAAATCTATCAGATTGCCATGAAATGAACACAACATATTCCTGCTCCCCAAGGGATTAACTCTTTAGAATTGAATGACTGTGACCTTTCCTTTAGTGCCACCCTCAGGACAAACTTTACATGATTATCTTCACTACTGACTCTTAAGAACAGGTAAATCGTCAGGATGTGGTTTGCCCTGTCCTCTCAGGTACTTTCCGTTTGGGATCATCTTCCTGGTGGCGGGAAAGATCCTGGATATGCAGGATCCGAGCACGCTGGGGAAGAAGCTGGGCTGGTACGGCATCACTGTGCTCGCCGGCCTCTTCGTCCACGGACTGATCCTCCTCCCTTTCTTCTACTTTGTCCTCACTAAGAAGAACCCCTTTACCTACATCCGCGGGCTGCTGCAGGCCTTGGTGATCGCCCTGGCTACCTCCTCCAGGTCAGAGTCAAGGACAGTCCTGCTTTAACCTGCCGGCCTGTGGCTGTGTTCAAAGTTTTCTTTAAAGTTTTATTCAAATGCCGTCTCTTCTCAGTTCTGCCACGCTGCCCATCACTATGAAGTGTTTGTTGGAAAACTGCCATGTTGATCGGCAAATCGCCCGCTTTGTACTCCCCGTGGGCGCCACCATCAACATGGACGGGACGGCGCTGTACGAGGCAGTGGCGGCTATCTTCATCGCTCAGGTTAATGACTATGAGCTGGATTTCGGGCAGTTGGTCACAATCAGGTAAACCAACACAAATGTGCCTGAGACCATTCAGGAGGTTTTGGAAACCTTTAGAGGTTACGAAGGGCAAGAAGAACAGAATTACAATTGTCTAAACTTTATTTTCTCGTATGGAAAGAATTTATTCCAAATACAATATGTGAATGATTATAAATTGTATATCTACTGCTGCGGGCATCCCACAAGAGCTTATACTATCAGTTAGTCTGCATAGAAACAATCTTGATTCTTTTCTGAAAAAGTATGTGTAAAAATCGCTCCGGTAAAATGTAGCCATATGCTGATAATGCAGTGATGTACGCGATTGTACTAAACCGAATTTAGGTTCAGACTTTTAGATGTAAAAAGGGCATTAAGTTTTGATTGAATTTATCTCTGACTGTGAATCTATTCTTTCTTCTCTTTTCCTCATGCAGCATCACGGCTACAGCTGCCAGCATTGGTGCAGCTGGTATCCCTCAGGCCGGTCTGGTTACCATGGTGATTGTACTGACATCAGTGGGTCTGCCGCCAGATGACATCACACTCATCGTGGCCATCGACTGGATCCTGTAAGTTTACAGAACTCATTATGTAGATGCATCCATTTCTCAGCATTTTAGTATTTTTTACAATACAGTATTGGATTATAGTTATCGACCTGGAATCAGCCTTTTCATTTTGTAACCTACTTTATACACAGCTAGGTGGTCAAACTTATAACGGATCATAATTTATTTGGTAATCATGCATTTAAAATCTGAATCTGCAAATTAACAAGTAAATAACAAATAAACAAATAAAATGAAAATAATTAAAAGTCCACGTAAGATTCTCTATTATATTTCTTGACTTTAACGTCCCAAAAAGAAGATGTGAATAGTTTCAAAAGAATTTCCAGTACTGCTCAGAGACTCTTGTCCAGAATAGTTTTGGTTTCACGTTGTCTCCTCGTCCCATCCGTTTCTGCAGCGACAGGTTTCGGACCATGATCAATGTTCTGGGAGATGCTCTGGCGGCGGGAATAATTGCCCACCTCTGTCGGAAAGATTTCCCCCTCAATAGAGCAGGAAAGGTAAAGAAAGCCCATCTGTAATTTTGAATTACTTTGTCAATGTTGGCATTTAAAACATTTAGTCAACACTACAAAAATGTATTTATTGTAATTGTTGTATAAAAAGTTAATTTTTAGACTTATTAACTTGTAATATTGACTGAATTTAGATTTATCAGTATTATTATTTTTGTCATTGCTAACAGTTTATCTATTTTCCCCATCAGAAAGTGTCTTCCATAGAGGAAAGCTACAATAAATATAAAAAATATATAAAGAACTTATCATAAAACATTATATTTGAGATAAATTCATATCCCAAACCAAATATTGCTCTATATAACTTCTTATTGTAAAACAGCAACCTGTCCATTACACCTCTGAGCTGTTACTTCATTAATGCCTGTTGGGTTACATAAGATTACAGCAGTGTTTACTTAGATTTGGACAACAACCACCACAGATTACATCTCTGACACTCGTCTTAAATCCTTTTGAATCTTTGTTAAACCCTCCCCCTCTGCCACACTCTGCTGCCGGCCAGAAAAGTCCATTAATGAGAACTGAGAATTAACTAAATTACAGAACTGTTATGTACTACTGTATAAACTCTTGAAACAGTAGTACTTTAGCCAGCTAGCAAGCTAACGCTAACAAAGTTAGTTTGCTAATCCATACTAAAGGAGGATATTAAGGTTTTTGAAACCTGACCTTCATTTTAAACAATTTCAAATGCTCAAACAAGCATGCCAGGCCAGTAGGTGGCGATAAAGTCTATGCTAATACCAGAGAAGAAAATTCCAAACATGCATAGTCAGCCTATTTTCCTTTGGGGGTAGTAATTTAAACAAAATGTAGCAAATGTATTTATTAATTTGACACCTATTATTTCACCTTTATTCATTTACCACCTTTCTGGTACGCTGCCCAAGGTGCTATGGCAAATTTGAAAGTGTCAATTGTTGTTACAGATGCAACAAAAGGACATGTGCAAATTAAGGAGATGGATTCTCAAACATTCCATTTTACATGGAGTTTTGAAAATACCGGCACCTTTTTAGAAGGCGTTTTCAAAAATCTCACGGAAAAGAGGCCAAAATGTAGAGGAACATATTAGTTTAAAATAATGTGTGTGTAAGTGTAGACAAGACCTTAGAATCACATATCTCGATCATTTTACGGGGGTCATCTAAAGTTTGTTTTCGTTTCTTCTCCAGGCCGGACGATCTTACGGGACGCAGAATCCTCACGCTCACAACAACTCTAACAGTGTAGACGTGCCAATGACGGAGATCAACACAAACAAAGACCCTATGTTCGAAACAACGGGCGACTTGGCGGGCGAGAAGTACGCACACACTGTCTATTACAACATCTGTCAGGTGTGATCGGAGCAGCTCGCTTCAAAACACCACCAAGTCCGTTTAAATTTCACCGTGCCATCTGAACAGGAGACTGACTTTGTGGTAACAGAGCATGAATCTTCTGAGCAGCAACTGCTTTGAGTTTAATTTAGGTGACAAGAAATGTGGTTTATTTGGCCAAAAGTGGATTGGAGATTCATTTTGAGCTTTGTCAGTGATGACAGAACAATAGCTCCAACAAAAAGGACCATTTTTAATGGAAACTCGCCATCAACGCTTACTTGCAAGCTAGAAATCCAGAAGCATCTCTGGTTACCGTTGAAGAACAGGATGAACCAGAGGATTATGGGTATCAAACCTTAATGCCTCTTGGGTACTGATCGAAATGTGTATGTAGTACAGTGGATCACTGTCAGGTACCGAAGAGTTTCTTTGGTGCAAAAAACAAAACAAAAAAAGAAAAGAAAATGGACAAGATGGAAGATGGAATGCTACGTTTCATCCCTGAACTCTTGTTATGAGCTTTGGTTAGTCACATAAAAAAATGTCAGACACAAGCAGCCAAAATGAGTTTCCATCACAGGGTTACTCGGTTCAGTTTTTACTGGTTTTGCACCAAATTCTGAGAAGCTGATCATTGAGTGGATTACTTTGCATGAATGGAGCTCAGAACTTAAAATAAAATAAAATATAAATTGTACAATGTCACTAACTAGGATGCCACAAACTACTGGAGCTTATTTGGAAATGGTGGATTTTGAATCCTCTTTTAATGGACGGACACACACACACACACTTAGACTCTGCATTTAACCCATCCTAGTATTAGGAGCAGATGTTATAGTATCAGCGCCCATTGAGCAGTGTGGGGGTCCCGTGCCTTGCTCAAAGACACCTCTCAGAGTACCCTTTGACTATTTGCGGTCAAAATTACATTTTGTTCAACTTTGGCCGCAAGACCTGTTCTGCCGCAGGCTCTATCGCAGAGACCACCTCCGCTCTACCCGTTGAACATAATGGCTATGCTCTGCATGTCCGGTGCGAAAACCCAGGGACTAGGTGAGGAGCTCAGAGGAAAACCGATGCCCCCTTGTTTCGAAAGGAGCCAGTCGAGGTGTTTCAGGTATCGGATCTGGATGCCTCCCTTTAGAGGTTTTTCAGGTACGTCCAAATGGGAAGAGACTACGAGGAGACCAAGAACACACTAGAGGGACTGTACAGCTCATCAGACCTGAGGACCTGTAGGACATCTGGACTACTCTGACCCAGACCCTTGTAAACTATTTTTTTCAAGTGATACCCTCACAGTTGGCTGTAGGCTACATTTGTACAGCTACTCTGAATAAATGGACCGAATCCTGATTTTCCAGAACAATTCCACTTCTTTGTTAAGATAGAGATAGCTTAAGAAACCACGTTGGATCACATTGGATGAAATTTAAAATACACAGCAGTTGACCTAAAAACAAAGCTAAAAAGCTTGGACCCCTCTTTTTGGATGCTTTTGTCTTTTATCAGGGATCTTCCGAAGGGACAAACTTCTTTGTGCGGCCATTTGTTCTATGCCACAGCATTGTTTTGCTCGCTCCCATTTCAACAAACCCTTGACTGAACTGTGTATTGGATTGGCTGGTGCTCAATGCTGCCTGTTTAGACTGGTTGAAGGGTTAAAGGGTAATCCGTCCAATCCGGCTGGATCCAAGTGCTCTTTGTCTTGCAGATCAACCGTCTACTTATTTTTCTTCTTCCTCTGTCTTGTTTGTATTTGGCAGCATGCTGGCATGCGTTCTAACTGGCTTCACTTGAAGTTGACGTGCATTATTTTCTTCTGTTTTTGAATGTTGCAAAGTAAGCAAAGTGCTGTAGGGATTATGCCATCACTAGTTGCAGCTAAGAGATGCTAGTTTGGGTTTAGTTACTACTTAAGTGTATATTACCTTAAATTGCTTACTTACATCTAAGATTGGGAATCATTACCGATAATGTGAGTTTGACAAAGACAGTAGATGTCACGGTTTGCTTGGCTCCAGCTGCATCTCTACTCCAATCAAGCCAGTATTTAAGCCAGTATTCAGAGCCCAATTGTTTTGTCTGGAGAAGTGTTTGGACCAAAATGCAGCACACAGGAAACCAGGAACAGTTGATAAGGATGTTTAATGTTAGAGCTCGGCAGGTAGAGGGCAGGACAGATAATGAGCACAGGGTAATGCAAAAAAACAAGCAGACAAACAGTAGGGGACAGACAAGCTAGATTGTGGCCGGGCAGAGGATCGGGAATCAGAAGAGACGTGCAGGTGAGGGTCAGGCAGGGTCGGCAACAGGAAATCAGTCCGCAGTACAATCTGGCACTGAGTGTACAGGAGAGGCTTAAGTACGGGCTTGATTGGAGATGAGCTGGAGCCCCGGTGAGCTGATGAGGTGGGAGTGGCTGGCTGGTGAGGGGAGGTGGAGGTGGGGTCAGTAGAATAATACAGAGGAGCTGCAGGTAAGGAGAGAAGCAAACCGTGACAGTGGATTTGAAAACAATGAGTTCCTAGAAGGTAAGAAAAAGGTCTAAATATGGATGTTTTGGAAGATGGTCAGGATAATTAAAGTATTACGTTAGCATTACATGATTTATAGTTAAGTGGCTAAAATATGGACAATACAGTCCGATAAACTTACTGATGGTGCATGAAATATTTAAAGTTTTATGGTGAAGTGCTCCTTGAACTTCTCTGTTTAAGTAGCCGAGTTGTTTCATTAGAGCTAAACGCGAAAACCTAGACCTGCCTTAATTTGACTGTTGACCTTCTGTCATTTTAATCTACAAACCTCAATGTTCATCTGCCAACGCACACTGACAAACTGCAACATTTTCAACTTTTACCAAAGCACAATTTTCCTCAAACTGCATCATGTACATACTTCATTTGTTGTTTTTTTATATGAAATTTATTTTTGGACTTTGTAATTTATGTTTGTTTATATTTAAAAAAATAAATGTACTTGTATACTTAATTATCTCTTCGATACAGTGATATGTGACATGTTAAGGCTCTGACATCAAAGAATGAATGAAGGCAAACTGAGAACAAAGTTGCATTTAAGAGACAGTATGTAGGATTTGGCGACACCTAGCCTTGTTGCAGATTGCAACCAACTGACTAACCCTCCGCTCCCCCCTCCCTTTCCAAGACTGCATAAATGATGCCACCAAAAAGTAGTGACATTTTGAAGTACTGTTAAATAAACCAAAGCATAGTAAACGTTTCCGGAGCGTTAGTACTGGTGTTGCAGGAAGATCAGAGTGATTTAGAGGCAAATTGTAAAGCACTTTGTCCGCTAAGGTAGAAGAACTATAGAAGTGCAGTCCATTTACCAGTCATCAAATGGAAAAGCTAACTAAATTAATATGTCGGCATTTTAAATGTTCACTTGTTTGAGGTAAGTAAATGTTTGTGTTGTGGTCTAGTTGCATGTTTTCTGTCAAGTTCAATTTAGCTGAATTTGACAGAATTTTGTTGAATATTGACTGACAAATGAGGGCCACTGACAGTGCTGACCTTGAAAGAAACTGAGAGCAGCGGACTCCAAAACGGAGGAAGCTAATTTATTTGTGCACAATCCAGTTTATCATAACCCTGCTCTGCTGAATTATTATAATTACTTTTTCCAAGGAGGTAATTTTTTCGGTTTAGTTTGTTCTTCAGCAGTATTATGGGGAAACGATCTGCCCGCATGTCATGAAACTTGGCTGAAGTTTAAACCAATTAAATTGAGGAGTGGATCTGGATCAAAGTGCGGATACATGTTGTTTTTCACATGGAAACGACCTTGCCGGAGGTCTGCGCTCTCTGAGTGCATATCTAGTTTGCTATGAGATGGAGATGAAGTTATAATACACCTCCCTTGATTTTTATCATAGCTAGCTCTTTGGCTAACCAGACAATAAGGATAGACTGACTACCGTATTTTCCGCACTATAAGGCGCACTTAAAAGCCTTTAATTTTCTCAAAAAGCGACAGTGCGCCTTATAATCCGGAGCGCTTTATATATGGATTAATTCTGGTTGTGTTTACTGATCTCGAAGCGATTTTGTGTGGTACACGGCGCTCTGTCAAAATGTTTTAGTACGACTTTTGTAAACTACAAAGCCGCACTGTGCTGCCTATTTCTATGTTTATAGAGTTGGGACATGTTTTTTGACTCAGAGTGAGCGCTCCTTGGTTTGTTGGTTTGCTGGGGGCGTGTCAGAGTGAGCGCTTCTGCTTTGCGAGGATCTTTGTTTACGGAGCTGCGAGATCAACACGTGGAGCAGAGACGCTAAAAAACTGTGTTTGTGTCTGTGATGCTTGAGCCTTGGAAACTATTTGTCTTTTTACGAAGTAAAATAAGAACAGTAAAGTCAAGAAAGCAAACCTTGCATCTTCATTGGAGGACTTTTGCATGTTAGCTAACTGTCTAGCTACGCATAGGGATACGCGCTGTACTTGCATAACACGCACCGCTTGCAGCATTACGGCTACCGTAGTCAGGAGCGTCGCGGAGTAATACATACTGTGCTTCACCATAATATTACAGTGTGTGTGTATAAGGACCCCAAAATGGCACCTGTCAAGAGACACGCTTACGACGCGGACTTCAAACTCAAGGCTATCAGTCACGTATTAGAACATGGGAATAGAGAGAATTCAACATTAATGAATCAATGGTACGGAAGTGGAGGAAGCAAGAAGATGACGTTTGATTTGGCGGTATCAGACTGTTTTTTTTACGTGTTACAACTGAACAAGGTTGGGAGTTATTGTGAATACGCTCATTAACGTTTGAACAATGTTGAGTTATTGTGAACACGTTTAATAAAGTTTGACTGACTGACTTATCTGACTGTTTTGTTTCGCTTAATGCGCCTTATAGTCCGGTGCGCTTTATATATGAAAACAGATCGAAAATAGACCATTCATTGACAGTGCGCCTTATAATCCAGTGCGCTCTATAGTGCGGAAAATACGGTAGTCCTAGCATTCCCATCAAGATAACGTGTTCATGGTTTGCTTGCCAACTAACCCTGTCGATGATTACTACGTTAGCCAGCTTCCATCAGCAACTATATTGTGTATACATAACAAAATAGATTCTACCATGTTAAAGGTGTTAAAGTGCTTTAGATTTGTTGAAAGTGTCTTTTCTCTCTCATTTGATGGAACAAAGGTAGAAGTTTTTTTTGTTTTGTTTTCTGCTGAGCTAATTCCTGGATCTATCGTTACTGGATGAACTCTTTCTAGCTCATTTGTTTAATCCGTGCAACAGAAATGTAAAGTTATGTGCTAGATTTCTACCTCTAATTTCTTGATCCGTCCAACGTTTTAACAGTGTCACCATGGGCGATCGGGCCTTCCGCTCCTCACCTGTGGAATTCCCTCCAGAACACCTGAGTGCTCCACAGGCCACCGACTCCTTCAAGAAGAGCCTAAAAACCTTTCTTTTCACATAAGCCTTTCCGTAAAATCTTATGTCTGTTGTTTTGTTGTTGTCCTGCATTTTAGCGCCTTGAGATTGCTTTTAGCTTTGAAAGGTGCTTTATAAATACAATTTTTATTATTATTATTATTATTATTATTATTATTATTATTATTATTACCGTGTCCCCAGACTTTAGCAGTTAACTTGTTAGTGCAAGGTTATTATTGCTGATAGAAATAAAATGCTAATTATAATAAACTATAATCTCCTTTAATCCATCCCGGATTGAGTGAAAAGACACACAAAAGGACATCCTCACAACTCTGCTGCTCTGCTGTTCTACTGCTGCTGTTTATAACGCACTCGCACAGCTCTGTAGCCATTAATCTAATGGAGCAAGGGTGAGGGCGCACGGGATTGAAACCATGCGACGACACGCAGCCACTGGTGCAACTGCTGCTAATCCTCCACCACAGATTAAAATCACAATGAAGATTTAATGAGGGAGGGAGGAACAACAGGGATTAACCTGGTTTACTGAGGGTTCCCTGCATACCTGTCAACATTGGAATTTCAAAATAAGGGAAGTTTTCTGGCGGACTCCGCCCATACCTTAACAGCTCTGAGCCAGCCAACCCCAACCCATAATGTAAACGCATAAGGGACGGGTTCAGGAATTACATGTTTATTTAAAGTATGTATTACTTGTACAGACATGTTTATAAGATTTATGTATTTTAATTGCATATATATATTTATTTATATTTATTTCAGTGTGGGAGTCCCTAGCATCTGCAAGGGACTTGTTGTAAACATAGGTTGCAGACTGCCTGCCTCAAGGCTAGCTGAAGGCTACATTATTTTTAGCGCAAAGCATCGACATCTTTCCCTCAGCTTTGGTCACTTGGTCTGCCTCCGAAACAGTTCTTGTCACACATGAAGTCATTGACAGTGTATGTTTTGTGCCTCGTGCTTGTGCTTGGACGATTTTTCATGCTGGCGAACATCGCTTATTCCGCCGTGTGCGATGCTAACATCTGAATGGCACACTTTACAAAAAGCACGAGTTTGCCCGACTCTGCTTTTTATTAAATAAGGGAAGGTCTCCTCCCATTTGTCTAGTTTACCACTTTAAATTAGGCCTATTTGTATTTTTGAAAGGTTAAAAATACGGGATAATTACGGGAAAAATATTTAAACGGGGGGACAGCGGGATAGAAGGAAAAATACGAGATAATCCCGGGAAAAACGGGAGGGTTGACAGGTGTGCCAGTGGTCATCCTGTATGGATCCAAGCATTAAACTTCACAGCAAAAACTGGAGAGTTGACATTTCAGGGTTAAACATTTCCAAGTTGATGTCAACTCATGAAGTGTTAATTTAACATTTTCTGATTCAAATGTTTTTTATTGTTGGAGTTATTTCACAATGTTAATCATGTCAGAGTTAGACCAACTCTGCAGAGACGTGATTATGCTCCGTCCCTGTATGTCACTGCTTCGGTTGGAGACGAGATTACGACGAGTCTGCCTCAATTTTCTCTCCTCATGCAGTTCACAGGGTAAGTACAATTAGGTTAAACTCACTGAAACAATTATAAATTGTTGATATGAACTGCATTATTTTCTGTGAAACATCTACAGGGAATGTATGCCTTGCGAAGCCTTGTTTAGCAGTCTGTGCTAGCTAGCTAACCAACCTTTAGCGGTAGCTAACTAACATTTCCTTACTAAAACCATCTCTTGAACAACAGTTAACATGAAAATTCATAGCTGCAATAAAATACTAAATGGTGTTTGTTTTTTTTACATTTAGGGTGCTTTAACATCAGTGAGACTCCAAAAAACTTGTCTCAACATGCATACAGTGGCTCACTTGTCGAACTTGTCTCGTTGTCCGTAAGACTTTCACTGTATTACGTTATTTTGTGTTTTACTGTTCTATTTACATTTTAAAAAATTGTCAAACTTTCTTGCATGTTTCAGTAAAAATGTTGGTCCAGGTGAAGTACAGACAACAGCAGAAATGTGACATTGGATGCAGTTGAAGGACAGTTTGACTTTCTACAATTCAAGGAAAAAGGTGTGTAATTCTACTTCAGCTTGGCTTACTGCCAGTGTCTGGCAGTCTGTGTGTCTGTGTTAGAGTGTGTGTCTCACTGTGTGTCTGTGTCTGTCAGTGTCTGTATCAGTGTGTCAGTCAGTCAGTCTGTTTCTGTGTCAGAGTGTGTAAGCCTTTTTTTATGGTGTAAAGCATAATGTATACCTCAACAGTAAATTCAGAAAAGCAAATCCAGACGTAAGAGGAAATGGGTTTTGTGAAGGGGAAATGCTTGATTTGTCTAATTATTATACAATGGTGAACATGTTTTTATGTGAACAATGTATTTAACAGGAAAAGTAATTTGCTTTGTGGCAAGAAACTGCTTACTTCAAAGCACATTCCGTTTGATCTGAGATTTTTTTTTTTATCTGAGATTTTGCCTGCCACCTGATGCAAAAGTTGTATACAAGGATGCAACAGACAGAGAGAAGTTAATACAGAAATATTCAGAGACATCATTGGACGAGGCAACGTGGTGTTGACAGTTTTCTCAGGTGATTGTAAGATTAAAAAGGCCAGTATAATCAAACACCTCACTGAACAGAATAAAATGATCAATATCTTTTCTTTTTCTTTAGAGTTCTCCGAAGGGTCTTTTTTCCTCTGCTTCTGATAAGTCCGATTCAAGCTTCAGCTCAAGTGCATCATCTGCGAATGTCGAAGCAATTCCGAGCAAGAGACAAAGAATCGAGGATACACTTGATGCAGTGTCTGCTAAACGGGTCATCACAAAGCTTGTTTCTCAGTAGTCTCTTAACACTTTCTCTAGAAAAGCTGTTTATCATTATGTTTTGTGTTATGTTTTCTTTATTAGTTGATTGAAGCTGTGCTGAGGCAAGTCTGGTGGTGAAGAAGTACTACAGGAATACCAAACAATAGAAACATTAAAAGATGCCACAAGAAGACAAATGGTTAACATACTAGTAGCTCGCATGATTGAAAATCATGAGTGTGTTTTTTTTATATTGTTTTATTTGTGCCAAATAACTGCATGCCCATTGTGCAAATTTTGATTAGGAATTTAATATCTTAATATCTCCTCTCAGGCACATCCCTACTAAAGCTATAAGAGAAGAGTATGCTCTTGGGATAGTGACGTCGTTCCCTTCCCTCAAGGATCATTATATAAAGAAAGGCTATGTAATATTCCTTTATTATTATTATTATTTGCATGAAAGTTGCATATCAAACGTGCATATTATGTCACAACAGCGTTTGTATGACATTGACATTTGAGTTATTTAAAGTTTTATTTCAGGAACACTTCCATGATGCTACAAGAAACACAGGATACATTTCTTGGCGTCTGAAAGCAATCCAACAAAAGATTTGTTGAGGATCTGCACAATCACTAAATAGCCCTATGGACACTTCTCCCAAATGTCCAACGAGCTATTCATGTGCAAAGACAGCTGGATGGGGACGTTTGCCAAGAGGACATGTCTTTGCTCAACCATACCACAGACAATTCCCTGATTTTTCAGAAAATGAGAGAAACCGTTCAGCACCGTCAGAAGCTTGTTACTGACCCAAGCAGAGGTGTTGATATCCTCTCCACATTCCCAAGATTCCTGGATAGCAAAGGATTGGTAAGTTTAGAATTAAATGTTTACAATGGCTTGACTCATTTCCTGTAGTAGTAACAGTAAGTGGGGAAAATGAAGGAGTCACCCAGAGTCAGAGACTTGAGAGCCAGACTGCTTGACCAGCTAGTACCGGTCTCAAGCTCTGAGTAAGAGGCTGAAACAATACTGACCGGTTTCATGTGTCAGAATTTGTATCCTAGCAGCCAGAAGTTGATGGTGTTATACTGGAACTGTTGATAAATTATATAAAATTATTGGAAACCCAAAGCCTTAGTCTTAGAAGTCTTAGTAGTGTTTGATTGAAAGGAATGATTCTCAAACAGTATACAGTGCGGAAGATCCCAAAGTGATCCTTCGTGGAAAAAATACCTCTTTTACTAGATATAATAGATATAAAACCTGAACTTTGTAACTTTCATGAAGGTTGGATTCATTGCATGACCTTCAGCTTGGTACCTAATTCTCTATGGAGCAAGGCCAGTGACTTTTAATTTTGGCATTGAAAACAAACCAAAAACAACTTGAACTGAAAAGATCCACAACAGTGAAGTTATGCACGTTACACGGCCATAATGCTCTCCTCGTCTCCCCCCCCCCCCCCCCCCCCCCTTCCTGCCAAAACACACTGAACACCACTGTCAAAAGAGTAACTTGTGAATATAAAATCACTTTGAATGCCTGCGTTAAGTCCCTGTCCTGGCTCCATAATAAACAGGCAGCTGTACATGTCAGTGAATCTGCTTTTCAGGCACCGTCAGCACATTGTTACCATCATGTGGTCAAAATTTGGCTGGAACAAAAGCGGAAAGATTGTACTTCATTCAGTAACTTGACAAACAGTTTAGCTATATCCTGTAAAGTAATTTAAGTTTCTTCTTTTTGCTTTGTTTCAGATCCAGAGTGTCGACGTAGCAGCTTTCAAGAAGATCTGATTCCAGTGTCTCTTTGTTTCGTCTCGTTTCTCTGCTGACGGTTAATAGGAAAAACAAACGCTTGCACTTCAGCTATTGTCTCGTGGTTTAGTGTTCTTGTCCTAAGATTTAAAGGATCAGTTCCCCCAAATGACAAATATTTACCTTTAGTGGGGCACGCTGATAGTTTTGGTTTAATTTTTCCAGATCCTTCCTTCTCAATACACTTGAGGTGAGAGGAATTTTGCTTAAGTTACTCACAAAAAATGAAAATTTTACGAAAACAATGACACTGTTGCTCTGGATAATTCACAGACCTCACACTAAAGTTTTCTCTTGGACGACTTTCTACCACTTTCTATTAAAGAAAAGGTCCCTCACAATAAAGTGTTGGCAGTGAGGTCTGTGGATTGTTCAGAGCAGCAGGGATTGTTTCTGCAAAGTTGGTTTAATCTTTTTAGAAGTTAAAACTATCTACATGGTTTAATATCTACAGTATAATGAATATTGAAGGGATCAGACTACAAGATGATGTCTTTTCACATTTTTCATGAAATACTATAACTTTTTTATGACTTTCTAAAGATGTACTATACTATGACTTTTGACATTGTTCTATATCATGCTAATATTAAAAAATATTTTTCATAATGGAATATTTAATGACAAATTATATTCACATTCTTTTATGACAAATGATACTATGTCTACTGTAATATATTTTTTTGTGGTGTCATAACCTGGCTCTTAGGCCAAGACAAACATGAAATTAAAGGTCTTTATTGTAAAAAAGGAAACAAGCAAACAAAAAGCTACAAATGTGAAGTGTGTCCGTCAGTAAAAGACAAAGGTTAAGTCCAGGTGAAAAGACACCAGAGCAACTCGAGTGGCTTTTAGTCCCTGGGAGGCTCGGACCAGGTCTGTCGCAAATACGTTCCTGTGGTACCTTCAAGGAAAAAGGGAAAACACTAACAGGCAAAAGCAAACTTGATATCAGAAGTTAGAGAGGTGCCTTCACAATGTAAAACTTATCAACATACTAAAAAGAGAAATACTTCAATCCTATCTATAAACTAATATGGAATTAAAAATAAAATGTTCAAATGAAAGGTGTGTGTGTGTGTGTGTGTGGTCCTGTCACAGCTACTGGCTGGTCCAGCAGTGAAGCTCTGCACCAGGCCTGTTTCCTGCAGGAGTCTCACATCTCCCGGCTGAATGGACAGTCAGACATCCAGGCCATGATGCTCTCGGACACTGTAAGAAAAGAAGAGGGTGAGAGACCACGGGGCTCCGGCAGGAGGGAGAAGGTCGCGTCGTCGTCAGGCTGACTGTCCTCCATAGGCTCCTGGAGGGGTCCTGGCTGGATCACCTGTCTTACCTGAACCTTAGACAGACAGAGAGGGGTGGGGGTCAGACTGGTCTAGCTACACCCTTTGGACTGACGCAGTAGTGTGGGATAAATGTGCACGGTGACCACCGGCCAATGCTCATGTACACATTTAGAGGACTCACCTCCAGCTGGACATCCTCCTGCCTGGCCTGTGGCGGGGTAGAGGAAGAGGTGGAGGGCTGGGAGCTGGAGCTACGCTGTGACAGGACGGCAGCATCCCCACGGAGTCTTCTCTCAGGAGGCTCCTCAGGGCCTCTGGAGCAGCTGTCCTCCCTCTGCCTCTTCCTGCTGTCAGCAACCTGTTAGAGAGATGAACAACGGGAGTAAATAAAGGAGCAGGTCAAACTAGTTCACTTATAATCCTTTCAGACTGAACATCACCTGTGTAACTAAATGGATCCTTGTATTTCAACCAAAATTACTTCTTAAGTTTTCCTTTAATGTTAACAGTCATTTATTATAGTAATACTATAACTCTATAATATATACTGACAGAAAGTGCAAGTTAACAGACTGACTAACTTGATACATGACTTGTAATTGTTTTACGCAAAGTTTAAAAAATATATATAATCAGCTCTGATATTTTATTAGTGCCACCTGCTGGACAATCAAGGGCGAAGTTTCCCACAGTAATAACAGAAATCAGACTTGTAACACTCCAGCACACACTCCACACTTCTCATCATACAACCAATCCCACGGATCTCAGCGAGCGGCGACGCATCGAACTTACTCATCACTTAGTGTAAAGCGCGTACCGAGGCGCAACCAAAACGCACAGCAGCACGATACTTCTTCATCCAGGCAGCGTGTGAAGGCCTGCAGGGGAACAAACAATCAGTGGGTCAGCGTCCTGCAGTACAAACAGCCAGAGGAACTGAAGACAGACGTTACTGCAGCTTCCAGGAGAGGGACACCTTTGGTTGTCATGGCAACACTGGAGAGGAGGAAGTTAAACTGGCAGGATATTTGGGAATGCAGCTGAATGTCCTGTGCAGACAGGCGTCGTGTCCTGAGAAATGTTTGGACCGCAGGGTGGCATACAGGAAGGTCCTTTAATGTCCTCACTTGATTATTGATGATGACAGTGCCGACTTTCTATTACAATAACTATGCCGCACTACTAAACAGTTTAACTTTGACATTACATCAGTTTAAAGCTGTGCCAACATATTACAAAAAGCATTTCTGTATCTGCTGCTCTTAAATTTATTTTAAACTAATTCAATACTTTTTCATTTTGACACAATGCATGGCCTAAGTGTCCGCTGAAAATACAATGATGCTATAAATCTGTAAAATATAGATTTGTGTTCATGGCCTAAGCACTCACTTAAAAGATTACGATACAAATGTAAATGTGTAAGTCTAAATTAAGATGTAACAAACACAACAGGCAGAAATGATCAAACATTGTAACTTGCCATGTCAAGGTTGAGCTAGTGTCACAATCATGACATGACAGTTGTAGTGTTTTACAAATATCAGTTATCAAAGCACTACACACTAAAGATGCAGTTCACAATAAGCACAAACTCCTAACAGGTCTAACAGGATATACACTTTTTACTTTGAGCATCACAGACAACACAAAGCAAGTGCCAGCTTACCTGGAGGGTGTCGGTGCTCTGTGGGCTCCTGCTGGGCTCTCTCCTCTGGTAGTTGTGGTCCAGGAGGTGAGACGGCATGTCAGACATCTGTAATGATGAACATACAGTTTGGGAATGCACTCTACTCAATTCAACATAACTATATTTAACTTAACATTGAATAACTGTGTTACACTAAGCTGCCAGTAGAAAATATCACTTAAAAATGGTCTTGTGCAGTATACAATATTGTATTTTCTGAAAGAGATTTGACAAGTAAACACTGTGACAAACTGTTTGAGGAAAGAAGTAACGAAGACGAATCTCACGTTAGTTATTTACAGCAACGACTTTACTGTGATATTATATATTTAATACTTTATTATATTTGACTTAAACAACTTATATTTGACTTAAACAACTTATATTTTACTTAAACAACACTGAATGAAAGTCAGGTAGATGACTGTGGGGATTTGATGCCCCAATGCGTCACATATAATGGCCTGAAAAGTATTTAAAATATATTAAACTTGTTATATTCTTACATTTTCCACGATAAATCGGTAGAATAGTTGTTCTGGGTTCAGATGAGATCCTTTCTTCAGGTGTAACTGGCTCAGTTTTATAGAAATCGTCGAGTGAAAGTCTCTCGTCCAAAGTCTCAGAGTGAAATTATGATTTTGGAATGTTTTGAATATATATGGATTCCATAGCAACCAGCGTCAAACGTCAGATCCAACTGGCCTGATCAATATCAGTATTGATGTTGTATATTTACATTATTATGTAATTATTCCCTCCTGGTTCAGCAACACTATTATATTGTACAGACACAATGTATAGCCTACACTTGTTTTTGTATTGACATCCCCTCTATAGACAGCTCGGCTTTATTACTTCACTTTATTTAAACTTCGGTCAACAGATAGTCTCAGTCTCAATTTATAGAAGGTAAGTATACATGTAAATAAGTTTAGTGTTAAAACGTAGTTAAGTTACTAGACAATGTTGGTGAGTGGTTAACAGCCATATTGTCAATTTATTTCTAAATATATGCGTCACAGAGAAAGTAGTCCCCCTGGTCTGACTGACAGTTCAACTGTTTAGTGAACACATTAAGTTAACACGGTGTGCTACATGACTGTTAGCTAGCATACTTTATGTCACTAACGTTACCTGGACATCCATCCATCGTCTACCGCTTATCCGGGATCGGGTCGCGGGGGCAGCAGCTCCAGTAAGGAACCCCAAACTTCCCTTCTCCGGGCCACATCCGCCAGCTCCGACTGGGGGATCCCGAGGCGTTCCCAGTGAGGAGATATAATCTCTCCACCGAGTCCTGGGTCTTCCCCGGGGTCTCCTCCCAGCTGGACGCGCCTGGAACACCTCCCTAAGGAGGCGCTCAGGTGGCATCCTTACTAGATACCCGAACCACCTCAACTGGCTCCTTACAACGTAAGGGAGCAGCGGCTCTACTCCGAGTCTCTCACGGATGGCTGAGCTTCTCACCCTATCTCTAAGGGAGACGCCAGCCACCCGCCTGTTACCGCCAGCTGTTACCTGGACAAACTGGGTAAAATGATATCAAACTTCACGTGCACGCAGGTGGTACTAAAGAGGATGAAGAGACTGAAAAGAGGATGATAAAGGAAAATAGATACATTTGAGTTCAACTGCTGCCTGTTGGTTAACTACAGAATAACACGATCAATATTGTACAGTGAGTGACGAGGGGAAAAAAGTGTACACAAAGTCAAACTGGGATTTATGAGGAGGGACTATTTCTTCAGTAGAAAGTAGTTCCAAAAAAAACGGCAGAGTGAGAAGTAAACATCGTCTTTGTTAGTTTAAAAGTTGAGGTTCAAAGTTCATTCTTGATTTTAGAAACAGTAGTCCACAGAATATCCTCTCTTCAAAATCAGATTACTAATCTGGGCAAAATAATAATTCATATCCAGGGTGAGACTTTAATGGTGCCACTTCTAAAACAATAATTCAATGATTAGTTACTCCAATAGATTAAATCACCGTTAATGTTCAACATATATTTCATTCTGGATCAATGGGTCACTTTTTTGGGGATGTAATGATATAATTTTCCTACTAGATTGAACAGTTTAGCCAAGTATGATTGACTAGTCGGGGCACCAAATGTTTTCTTACCTATTACAGATGAAGGTGTCCCAGACATCAAACAAGCACTGACGCCATGGTTTAAGTCACCTTAATACTTCACGTGCGCTGCCCACTGCTCCTGATACTATGGTGGGTTAAATGCAGAGTGTGTACATGTGTTACAATAAAAAGAGGATTCAAAAATCCTTTAGAATTTCTTTTTTGGAGGAAAAACCATACAGCTCTGCATGCTGGGCTTCCTAAACAATCTTGAATTGCATAACTTGGGTCTGACTGGAAAGCTGAGACTCTTGTGGATTCAATGAGCTAAATTGTATTCATGTGTGATGATGTTAGTCCCCATCGGAGCCATTTCAATGTAGTGGGAACATTCTTTTTTAAACTTGACCTCACAGTCAGCTGTTTTGACCTCGAAGATAATCGCAGCCTCAGGAAACTTTACAACCACAGAGACCGACATTCAAAAGATGTACGACTCTCCTATGCATATTGACAACAGGGGGGTTTCTGAACAAAAGTGCTCGCCGAAAAATGCAATTCTTGCCAAATGTGAAATGTTTTTCATACTAAATCACAGTATGAATTTCTATTTGGGGTTACTCAAGGTGTCTTGATGTGTTTTTTTGGAGGGAATTTTTGACAATTTTGACCAATTCTCAAGTGGTAACCCAAAAAGCCCTTATACACTCAAATGTTCAACTTTTGGATTGGCACCTAACCAAAACACAATGTTTATTACAGATTTATGACTAGAACTAGGTTGTTGTCAGCCAACAGCAGCAGCTTTAACGATTCGTGTGGCAGTGGGGTGTGGTTACGCCCTGGCTGCTGGGGAGAGATGGGAGTGTCTCAGCTGGAGATCAGACAGCTGGACAGCATCAGGTTGTCAGTGACACAATATAAACCTGGTGGTAACCTGCTTCTGTTCTCTTGCAGTAAACTGAGTCCTGGTGGGGAAGACGTGTCTGCCACAGGGAGCCTCGGACACCGAAAGGACATTTGTGAAGTTGTCTGTTTTTTGTTTGCCTGAAAAGGCTGAGACTGGCAGCTTTAAACTGTTTTTATTTACCGAACATCTTCTCCTTCCGTTACTTTTAGAGCAGGGTTGTCTCAAAATCACAAATTACACATTCGTCTCAGGGGGCTTTACAGACTGTACAGCATACGACAGCCTCGGTCCTTACACCCTTGCACCGCACAATATATAATTTAATTGACTTAAATTATTTTATGTTATGTTTCACAAGCTCCTTGTAATTTTTCAATTTATTCAAACCTATTTCCCATTTTCCCTTGGGCAGTGGTGAAAGTGGTCCTTTTACTTAAAGAAAACGTTTGACATTTTAGGAAATACACTCAATCTCTTCTCTTCATCTATATCCGTAAAATATAAAGCTGCAGCCGGTTAGCTTAACTTAGCATAAAGACTAGAAACAGCTAGTCTGGCTCTGTCCAACGGTAACAAAATCCACCTACCAGCACCTCTAAGCACCTCGCTGATTAACATGTCATAGCTTAGGTTTGATTCAAACAAAAACCAAAGGATAATTGACAATTCAACATTTTAGACTGTAGGCCACGAAGTTACTGGGACTTAAATAGTTGGGAATACTTTAACCAAATGTAACCAAATACTTACATTTCAGCATACAGAAAAAAAGCCACACTTTAAATAACATACAAATGCTGGGATTAGGTAGATTTACAACTGATGTGGACCTCCAACATTGTTAAGAAGTTCAGTAGAAATCGTCACAGTAAGTCTGAGGAGTAACTACATGAAGCTTGATTCTCATCAGGATTAATATGCATACAATATACACAATGCATAACATCTGTTCAATTTTAATTCATCTAAAAGTAACAGCTTTTTATAAAACAAAAATATATCTTTTCACATAATGGTGATATCAAAACTCACTGTATTTTAGTATCACTTACTTTTATAAAAAAAAAGTGAAAAGAAAGACCTAAAGATGGTTTTACATGAGGTAGTAGTTTAATCGCCAACACCTCTGAGTCTTGCTGTCGGTCCCGGAGCAAGGCATGGAAACTGTCCACCCACTGTGAGAGCCTCAGACACTTTCCTAAAATATCAAACTATAAATTCACAGTGAACAGAGCGTGTCCGGCTCCATTTGATCACCCTTCAGCTGTTTTTCTTATCTGACCAAGAATAAATGAAAGTCCCTTATTAGAGAAATCTGTCAGCAATTTTTCAGATCCTATCTCTCGTAGCTGATTTTATTCGTCATCGAAGTCTGCAAAAGCAGGAAACCAGTAGCTGTCCTTTCTTTCCGACTGGCCTCTAGGTGCATTTTCACTCTTCAGTTGATGGACTTTCTTTATCCTGGAGATTTGAACGGCAGCCAGGCAGATCATGCAGACCTGCCGGAGGAAGCAAAGGCAGTTTAGAAATGTATCAGGGCTACTTCTGTCCAAATCTGGTCTGTTTTTCTTTCTGTCATTAACCTGACGATTCACTGAAGCTCATACTTTGACAGTTATAAAAGCTCTCCGGTGTCTGCACTGAAGGACACTTTAAGGATGTAAGGATGCTTTTCTATGGGGACCTTCTGGAAGACTGTCCAGAACGGGCCAAGCAATATGTTAAGCTTATGATCTCAAAGGCCGGGTGTGGCAGTTGGGGTGTGGTTAGGGCGCCAGCTGCTGGGGAGAGACAGGAGTGTCCCAGCTGGAGGCCAGACAGCTGAACGGAATCAGGTAATTAGTCACATAATACAGGACTGTCTCAGAAAATTAGAATATTGTGATAAAGTTCTTTATTTTCTGTAATGCAATTAAAAAAACAAAAATGTCATACATTCTGGATTCATTACAAATCAACTGAAATATTGCAAGCCTTTTATTATTTTAATATTGCTGATTATGGCTTACAGCTTAAGAAAACTCAAATATCCTATCTCTAAATATTAGAATATCATGAAAAAGTATACTAGTAGGGTGTTCAACGAATCACTTGAATCGTCTAATTAACTCGAAACACCTGCAAGGGTTTCCTGAGCCTTGAAAAACACTCAGCTTGGTTCAGTAAACTAAATCACAAGTATGGGGAAGACTGCTGATCTGACTGCTGTCCAGAGGACCATCATTGACACCCTCCATCAGGAGGGTAAGACACAAAAAGAAATTTCTCAAAGAGCAAGCTGTGCACAGAGTGCAGTTTCAAAGCACATCCACAAAAAGTCTGTTGGAAGGGGGAAATGTGGCAGGAAACGCTGCACAACCAAGAGAGATGACCGCAGCCTTAACAGCATTGTGAAGAAGAGTCGCTTCCAGAATTTGGGGGAGCTTCAAAGACAGTGGACTGAAGCTGGAATCCAGGTATCAAAAGCCACTGTTCACAGACGTGTCCGGGAAATGGGCTACAATAGCCGTATTCCCATGGTCAAGCCACTTCTGAACTCAAGACAACGGAAGAAGCGTCTGACTTGGGCTATGGAAAAGAAGCACTGGACAGTTGCAGAGTGGTCCAAAGTCCTCTTTTCAGACGAAAGCAAGTTTTGTATTTCATTTGGAAGTCAAGGCGCCAGAGTCTGGAGAAAGGCTGGAGAGGAGCAAAATCCAAGTTGCTTGAAATCCAGTGTGAAGTTCCCACAGTCAGCGATGGTTTGGGGAGCCATGTCAGCTGCTGGTGTTGGTCCACTGTGTTTCATCAAGCCCAGAGTAAATGCAGCTGTGTACCAAGAGATTTTAGAGCACTACATGCTTCCGTCTGCTGAAAAGCTCTATGGAGATGAGGAATTCATTTTCCAGCATGATCTGGCACCTGCCCACAGTGCCAAAACCACCAGTAACTGGGGTACTGACCATGGCATTACTGTCCTCGATTGGCCTGCCAATTCCCCTGACCTGAACCCCATAGAGAATATGTGGGGTATTGTGAAGAAGAAGCTGAAAGACACCAGACCCAACAATGCTAATGAGCTAAAGGCCGCTATTGAAGCATCCTGGGCATCCATAACACCTCAGCAATGCCACAGGCTGATTGCCTCCATGCCACGCCGCATTGATGCAGTAATCCGTGCAAAAGGATTCCCAACCAAGTACTGAGTGCATTAATGGACATTTTCAAATGTTTGATTTTGTTTTGCTGTTATAAATCTTTTTTTTTACTTGGTCTGAGGAACTATTCTAATTTTTTGAGATAGGATTTTTGAGTTTTCTTAAGCTGTAAGCCATAATCAGCAATATTAAAATAATAAAAGGCTTGCAATATTTCAGTTGATTTGTAATTAATCCAGAATGCATGACATTTTTGTTTTTTTAATTGCATTACAGAAAATAAAGAACTTTATCACAATATTCTAATTTTCTGAGACAGTCCTGTAAATGCATGGTGATGGCCTGGTTCTGTTCTCTTGCAGTAGGCTGGGTCCCAGCAGCGAGGTCGTTTGAAGCCACAGCCCAGCGGTGACACAGCACCACAGTGCAGGAGAGCCGCAGAGCAGCCGAAGCACCTGAAGCACCTGTCTGTGACCACCGCTTAAACTTATCAATTAAAAGTCTGTTTGGTACACTATTTTGTCTCCGATCCTCATTCCCTCTACTGTGGACAGGTGTAGTCCACACCGGGTTATAACAGTAGGGAGTTATGTTGCACGACACGTTGCCCAACAACATTGGAGGGCAAAAGTGTTCTCAATGGCAACACCTTGAATGCCAGCTGAAAAGCCGGTCATCACAGAGAGGGGGGAGAAGTGATATTATTTTGACATGAACTTTCAGACAGTCTCTGTTGGAAGATATTCAGAGTTGCACTCGGTTGGCTACCAAAAAATAGTCGTGGAAAAAATGACCGATCGCTGCGGGGAGTGGGTGTGAATGTTGGATTGTCGGTTTTGGAAAGTAACAGAAATAGTTGCACACAGCTCCCCAATTCCGACATTGGAAATATTGAATCGGACGATTGAATCTACAGCTGGTGGTGTTACCTCGAGCAGCAGCAGGCCAGCAGTCAGACCAGCCACCAGCAGCAGGTGGTTTTTAGCCCACCAGACGATCCTCTCAAGGCAGCCGATGGTGAAGACGTCCTGACCGGCCAAACGCTCCTCCAGCTGCTGCATCCCATAACCACACATGGTGTTCAGCACTGTCTGCAGGAAATAACACACACCTTGGATATGAGCGGTGTTTAAGATCTTTTGTCTTTTTGTTCTGTCCATCTCCCCTGATCTGATTTCAAGAATACTATTAAAAAAATCAAGAAAACAACATTTCATTAACCTAAATTAATAAAAAAATGTGAATATCTGAACAACTAGAGGCAATGTTTTTATTTTTTGGTTCCAGGAACCAAAAAATGGAAGTGACCCAAACTCGAGGTTCTGACCTGGTTCTGTAGGTGAACGCAGCAGGAGAAGGGAACTCCACAGGCCTCCAGACTGGGATTTGTGTCCAAACACTCAAAGTAGATGTTATGGGACCAGTCCTTATAGTTCTCAACTCCACAGCACTGAAACTGCAGACACGACAAACTCTCATTACCAGCAAATCGGATTCTAAAAGGCCTGACGTTGCCTCACAGTCTGAAATCATTATGGACACAAATAAATCTTCACCTTCTTCTGGATGAAGTCGATGGCGTTCTCCAGGTCCCGGTCCTCCCTGTAGCGGACGATGGCCTTCATCATCAGCCTCTCCGTCCTCTCCATCACCTGAACAATGACATCATTTAGTTTGAGTTATTCCGCACAGATATCTGCATATGAATGCATGATCTGTAGACAAGGGGACAAGATTGTGGAATCTGTTCGAAGACACTTCCAATGAAGCAAAAATGTCACCTTCGTGTCCCTTGTCGAAGTTTGTTTTCAAGTGTGGAATGAGCTCATTGTTGCCCCTTGTGGCCGGGGGGAACAGCAGCTGTAGTGACTTGGACGAGCGACAAAACTATGAGATTTTTGCTTTATTGGAAATGTTTCCAAACACTATTTTTCGGTTTTGTGAGAGAAGGAAAAAGTATTCGGGTTATAGGAAGTGATGTCTTTATATATCCTGTACTATGAGAGCAGTGTGATGTTACCATGTCAGTGAAGAGGTATCCCACGACTCCAGCAGCAATCTGCAGGAGGAGGATGACTACCAGGATCCCCAGAAACTACAGGGACAAACAACGGACGACTTGGAACAGAAAGCACTCAGCTGCACTGACATGCAGAACAAACAACACATTAACCAAACTGTGACATATTACACTGAATCCGATACAGTTATATACAGTCATTCCCCCATTTACTGTGGGGTTTCTTTTGGAGAGTGTTTCCTAGTCCACTGCAAGGGTCTAAGGAGAGAGGATGAAGTATGCTGGACAGTCTGAAAAGCCGCCTGAGATTCGGCTATATAAATAACATTTGATTAATTGATTAATCATACCGTCTTCAGCAGGCAGGTGGCGTTACGCAGCGCCCCGAAACATCCGAGAAACGTGATAAGAAACATCACCGAGCCAACGACAATCAACAGCAGAGCTGGATCTAATGTCACGGTGTCAACCACATCTACACGCACACACACACACACACACACACACACACACACACACACACACACACACACACACACACACACACACACACACACACACACAGAGTTGAATTGCAATCATCGTACGTAACAGTAAGTAAAAGTTGAAACATGTCTGATTAACCCTTTCTGGCTCATCCTCAGGAATGTTATCAGCAGCATTGTTTTTGTAACCACACACACACACACACACGCACACACGCACACACACACACACACACACACACACACACACACACACACACACACACACACACACACACACACAGTTGAATTGCAATCATCGTACGTAACAGTAAGTAAAAGTTGAAACATGTCTGATTAACCTTTTCTGACTCATCCTCAGGCATGTTATCAGCAGCATTGTTTTTGTAACCACACACACACACACACACACACACACACACACACACACACACACACACACACACACACACACACAGTTACGGCCAAGGCCACGGCCTTATTTATCTGCGGGGATTACTTTGTGGATGCATGCACCTTGTTTTCCCTATTTAGGTATGCAGATTTGGATGTGTGACCCCCACCACTTGATTGGCTGCGGCGGCACCTCCTCCTCCCACCTTGATGAAGACTCGTTGTGATTGGTGGGCACCTGTTCCGGCTCTCCAATCCGAGGTGCACTGGAGAGACCGGTGGCTTCAAGTGCCTGGCCAGCTCGACAGTCGGGGCTGCTGCTGTTGTCAGCCATATGCCTCGTACTTGTGTGTGTGTGTGGATCCTAGATTCGGTTGTATCTTAATGTCATCAGTTAAGTTACGTGCTCTGTATCCAATGTGTTGGAATCGCTAGGTGCTTCAGTGCTATTTATGACTTTTGTTTGTATTTGGTATTGATCCAGTTTTCACCCCAAGTTTTGTTTAGAATTGTTTAGGTTGGGGTTAATTGTTCTGTTAGTTTGGCTTTGACGCCTCATTGCTCTGGTGTAAGAGCCCTCCTTTTGTTCCATTTGTCTGTCTAAAAGCAATTGTTTGCCAATTGTCCAGTTATATTAATAGATATATCTTATTTAAACCATGACCATCTGGTTTTATGTTACTCCTTTTCCCTTGCCGAGCCGGGTCGTAACACACACACACACACCATTATATTATTGCTTCCTGTCCTTTTTGCACATGCAGGCTGTAGGTGTGTGACACTTGAAAGATAAAACATGATGGAGATAAAACGTTCCCTTTTCCTCTTCAGGATCGAGACTTTGAAGTTCATCATGTTTTTGAAGTGTAAGACATGCACCTTTTAAAAGCAAGGATATGTATTCAGAGTAAACCTGATAGAAAATCATTCACATATCTTCCATTGTTGTCCCTCCTACAACCAATGACTTAACTCTCCCATTGAAGGAGTCAGTTAAAGTTTAGGTTATGAGTTCTTGCAAAGTGCACATAGCACAGTCTGTTTTTATTGTCTGACCAACTATTATTCTGACCAACCTTTCTCCTTGGCAATCTTGGCGTAGATCCCAACCGCTGTGAGGATGGCGCTCACCACCTGCAGAGTCACAGAGAAAGAGAAAATGTTTTACCAGGTGGCCCACGTGAAGCACAGATAACATCAGACAGACTTGAGTTGTTTGAAGGGGGATTTTTTTCCGCTTTTGATTGAGCTAGACTATCAATTTCTCCACGCTTCCAGTCTTTGTGCTAAGTTAGGCTAAACATGTCCTGGAACTATTTCTGTATTGGGCTGGCAGATATGAAATTGATTTCCATGTGAATCATCTGACTCTGGGTAGTGACGATAACTCTGTTAAAACAAAACTAAACACACTGCGTTGGTGTGGACGTGTTTCTACAGGTGAGATGTTTAAAATACCGAGCTTGACTTTCATTTTGGACCTCGGAAACAGCAGTTTGACAAAACAATGTTCTATCAATTTACAGAGCAGAAATAAAAACAGGAAAGTGTCTCCTTCAAACTGCTGTCAAGAGTTATGGAAGCCTATTTTTACTCTTTTTAAAATCCTATTTATGTGTGTATTTTTACGTTGTTCTATGTTTCTTTTATATATTTTCTTAATGCCTTTGTAAAGCACTTTAAATTACTTTGTTGTTTGAAGGTACTGTACAAATCAACTTGCCTTGATAAAAGTCAAACTACTGATAGTACGTCAAAGATTTGATACCAACCTCAAAATGAGAAGATCCTAATTCAAAAGTCATAATTTTGCCGTACTACCTCAATCTACTTGTAATGCTTGGTTGGTGTATCAATTATATTATATACTGTATATATATATATATATGTATATATATATATATATATATATATATATACATATATATATCTGCAGTGTCTGCAGAATTTTGGACAAGCAGTGTACAGGTAATAACATCTTTGGCTTTAAATCAATATGTATTAAGTGTCTATGTAAATCTTTAAAAAAAAATCACTATAAATGAAGCAGGTTCTTTTTAAAATCAGAGGAAATTTAACTTTGTCACAGTGATTTCTTTCCTTTACCGATGAAAAGGTGTAACTGTTGTGTTGAAATCACTTGTGGTGAAACCATATTGTTCAACAGGTTTAAGAGAAAGCAGTCACACTAATGAATCTGTAACATTTTGAACCATTAAACTGTTCCAACCAGAGAGACTCACCCAGAAGACGTAACAGCAGACGAATAAAGTGTACTTGATGCCTCGATATCCTCTCATCTCCTCTTTGCAGGTCTCTGCTCTGTCAGACTGCACTGAAAGTCTGGCGGAGGTTTCTTATCTGACAGCAGAAGACGTGTGTTGGCCTGTTGGACACATACCTGCTGTCAAGCTTATCCCCTCTGCTCTGCTGCTGCTGGATGTCATCCTGACATCACACTGAGGGAGGAGGAAGTGTGAGCCTGTCAAAACCATGTTTAAAGATTTTTTGATTTGATTTATTTGACAAATGACTTTTTAAATAAACATACAGCACAGCCAGGGCAGTGTATGCTTACATTAAAAGAAAGGTTGGGATGACACAATAAAGCCTAAAGGCTTATTTACATCGTGGACTCTTAGCACTCTTCAGTCCTGTTAGCGTCCTCTAGATGCTTCAGTGTATTATCTGCATGCATATGAATATGAATCTCCAGTTCCTAAACATGTAAAATGACTAGTGCAGTGCCCTATTCCAAAGGTGCCTGTTCAGAACAGGCCGACTGCTTGGCCTCCAGTATTGCTGCTTGCAGCTTTCTCGAGAAGTACTCATCAAAACAACATCACACTTGACACTGCATACCCAGCATGCCATTCGCCGGTTTAACAGTTAAAGGTGCAATTGATAACAATGACAACATTCAGCCACAAGATGGCGCACTCCCCCTTACATTGCGTTCACGTCAAAACACTGTGGTTGCCAGTTCAATGCACAACTGGCATATTTTCATGGACAGTGTTTCTGTAGATTGCCAGTGAGATAACAAAGTTACCAGTCAAGGAGAAGAGTGACCTCGGTGTAGCTTTTCAACCATTGTTGAATTCTGTTGAATCTCCAACGAGCAAAAGCAGAACCAATGCTCATCCTGGTCTTGTTCCTTTGTCGAGGATATTTATCGCTCACAACATTGTAGTATTAAACAGAGAGGAATCAATAAAACACAAACACAGATATAGTTGATTCATTATTATTTCGTTGCGCAACAAACAAATAATGAGAACACTGCTTGCCTTCCCAGCATACAGTCACGTAGTGCTCCTCAGACAAAGACAATCTTGCCCCTTATATAGGAGAGCTGAACCAATGCTAACACCTTGTAACGCACGAACAACTCAACATATATTGATTCACATTCCATTGCCTCAGACTTCATGGCACCAAGGTAATCCATTCCAGATGCAAATGCTACCTTCTTATGACCTTTGAGATCATGTTATCAAAACATATATTTGTTATTTACATATGGTATGGATTTTTATATAGGGCTCCTTATGTAAACTTAATGAATAAGACATTGTTCATTTTGCTTATCTTAACACCTTCTTTTCTCACTGAGCTCTCACATTGGGCGCATACCATCAATATAGCCAATTTTTCCGTCTTGCCAGCAGTGGAGCTAAAGATGTACAATTTGTCCTGAGGGAGGCGCTAGAGGAGAGGTCGGGGGTCATTCTCAAACTGTCATTTGCTGGTGATGTTAGCTACTTCTAACTTCTATAATTTAAAATGATAAATGCATTGAACCAGTTTGTTGGTAAGATCGTATTGTAAGGTTTTAATGAGTGAAAATCCTCCCTCCCTCCTCCTCCTCATCCCCCCTCCACTCCCCCTCCCTCCCTCCTCCTCCTCTCCTCCTTCCTCCCCCTCCCTCCTCCTCTCCCCCTTCCTCCCCCTCCCTCCTCCTCTCCGCATTAAAGCAGATTGTTGCTGTTGGAGGATTACATACACTGCTGTGTTTTACTCTCCACTGCAGGTCGTCTTTCTCCAAATCCTCTGTTATTTGAGGACCTGTTTGAGGACCATGGGCATCATGGAAATCTTCTCGTCCATCAAAAACCGAGTGGACAACTTTATGAACGAGAAGAACGTTGTGACAGATTTTCTGGCGAAGTTGGAGGAGAAAACAGGGATAAGGAAGAAGATCATTGTAGTGGGTACGTGAGGTTTGTTTGTCTGTTGTTCACTTTGAAAGGTTCATCATAAATACTTTATCTAGGACTCTACTGTTGCTCTGTTTATATTGAGAACATGTCTTCCTTCCTGTTGCATGTCAGTGGGAAACTGAAGAGGATTCAGTTAATCCTCCTGTGAACATTTAGCTACAGTGAAAAGCTGTTGCCCGTAAACATGCACCTGCAAAGTCTTCTGGGTCAACATTTGTGCTGCAGCAGATTTTAAAGTTGTAATCGTAAAAATGGTGTAATCAATGTTTTATAATAACGATGGATCAAATGTGATGTGAAAAGAATTGTTTGTGACTGTCAACATCTCTGCAGCTCCGTGCAACTTTTCAGCTTCTTTGAGCTCCTATAGTTTTGGTTTTGCAGCACATTTAGGCCCACTGAAGGGTAGAGGGGGAAGAGACATCCACATGTAACTCTGTGCCAAAGAAATACCAGAAAATATTATTTCTTTGCGTTGCCTATATCCACTTTGTGCTGCATGGACAACATTATTCCACTATATTTTACAAAGCAAATAATAGTTTTCTGGTATATTAATGCCCTTAATTAAAGTGTATTTGTATAGTAACAAGGCAATTCCAACTGCTTTACAAAAGACAGACATTCAATAAGATTTTTAAAAAGTAAAACAATAAAAATAGAAGACAAAATTTGCTCAAATTGAATAAGATAAATCAAACAGTAGAATATAAATTACAGTGCAGCTACATTGCAGTGTGAGAGGTGAGTAAATAGTCTCAAATTTACAAAAATGTGGTGCCAAATACAGCTGTAAGCCATGATTTAAAAGAACTGAGCGTTTGTTTCAGATGTGTGTTGCATAAAAATGTGAATTGACTACAGTAAAAATATGACACCTGCGTAAAGTTATTATATATTTTATGGGGCAGTCAGGTGCAGAGATGTTGTAGTTTTAAGGGGTCATTGTTGTCGTAATGCTCTGGGTCAAACATGTGCATGTATGATAAATAAATAAGATGAAGAAATATTGAGGACTTTTGTTAGGTGCAGTATTCAGCCGAGGACATTTACTGAGCGGTGAACAGCAGTCTATTCATAACACTGATGCTCATACAGTGGATCAGTAACACACTGACATGATGTCACTGTAGTGCCTGGCGCACAGTGTCCCGCACAGTGTCCCCCACTCTCTCCGCGTCCTCCTGCTGTAAAGTTAAAGCAGATTATCCACACAGAGAGAGACAGCAGAGCAGACCGGCCTCCATGTGTGAACAGCCACATAAGCTGATCAGAGGTAGGACACTTTTTACTCCACTTCCTGTCGGCCTGCTGCGCTCACTGAGACGCTCAGGTCTGTCTGAATATCTGTTTGAAGGAGAATCCTCATGGTTTTTATGTCGGTCAGTCATTTTCTTCCTTATTAAAGGAAACATTTGATGTGTGTTTGTTGCTCTATATACCTTCCAGTTCAGTTTCATCAGGGAATTAAATGGACTTCTGTCTTTAATTCTGCACATATTTGAAAGCTTTATGATTCTCGGAGATTTTAACATCAATGTTTGACCCTGTAAAACGCACGTGTACTGCTTCAGCCCATAATACATTTTAGAGGCTGAATTCTTTTTTTGTTTTTATATATTCTTTTTTAAATGTTTGCATTTATTGCACAGTTTGACAGTAAAGAGACAGGGAATGGGAGGAGAGAGGGGACATTCACATTCATGCACATTCATCACCATTCTTGTAAATGTTTTAAACTATCAGAGCCATATTTTGAAAGCATGAGATCAATAATGGGCCCCTGTGGCCTTTCAACTGGTTTACTCCCTTTGCTACCCATTCTTGGTAGTCTTCCCGTTTCATAAACAAACCCCAGTTTGTTAGGATTTATGAAATCTATCGGTTAAAGCCAGTTTTCCTCCAATAATATTATTTAATCTTTCAATTTTCCACTAATTGTATAAAGAACATGAAACACATTTATCAGAGAAACTTTTCTCGTGGTAAAACGATCTATTTGATCTCAGGTTTTTCAAAAATACACACTGAAATTTATCGAAGTTACCTTTACACATTCAATGATAAAACCAGTTATAGCTAAAATGAACAGTACAGAATGAAATCACTTAAATGAGTTTAAAGTGGCATAAAGTAGCAGCATTAAAGATTGTATAACATATCACCATTAAAAGGCTAAAGTGAAGTGTATATGGATATGCATACATGTGCACAGTGTATGCGATGTCTATGTGTTAACTGTGTGTATACAGTATGGATGTTGTTGTGCTGTATGTTTACATGCCTTCTGTCTTATATTGCACTCTTTATTTTTACAATAACGCTTACAGTTGCAATAGGAAGCGTGTTTTTTGTGTTTTATTTCAGCTGGCGGTATTGCTCATATGTTCCTGTATGTGTATGTAGCCCTTTAACCTCGGGTGACATTAAAGAAAAAGAAAAGGTCCCCAGCTAGTTCAGAAATGTTGTCTGTTTGAACAGTTCCACTTTTTGTTTTCTCAACATGGGTGCCCTCAAACAATCTGTTATAAACTGTAGTCAGCTTGTTTTAATATTACTGCAGTTGTATTTTACATGTTTTGGCTAAAACTGTAGTTTGGCTCAAACTGAGCTGTCATATAAAACTTAACTACCCTGCAGGACAGACGGATCAGACTGTCTGTATCCTACATATTCCTTTCTGTTCAAAGTAGAGGTGCACAAAGTGACGTTGCATTGGCCTCTTTTTGACGATATCGTTGAGGACGCGATTATCTTGGTTGAATAAACTTTTTTGGAATTGCCTCTGTACAAAACCTCCAGTATGAGCTCCACGTTGTGGTCGCTCAGTTGATCCATACAGTGTGAACAGTGAAGTTGCAGGTTCTGGATGTATAGAAAGTAAGTGAATATATATATAATACATTTTGGTACATTTTGGTACAAATCAAAATGTGGTACACCATTGCTTCAAGGTCTTTCTACGCATATTTGTGTGGCATATTTAAACATTGTGAGCAAACATTCATCTTTCTATAAGTCAAGGGTGTTTTAAATATATATATATATATATATATATATATATATATATATATATATATATATATATATATATATATATATAATATATAATATATAAAGATATCTGCATCAGTGTGGACATGAGGTCTGTCTCCTGTGTGTCTTGTTCAGGTGCCGTCTCACTGACAGGACTCTACCTGGTGTATGGATATGGTGCTGCCCTCCTCTGCAACATGATTGGTTTTGTCTATCCAGCATATTATTCGTGAGTATTTTTAAATCAAGATACAGATCTGCTTGTTGTGTTTGACATGAAAGAATCCTGAAACTCTCCTTGTTTGTCCGAGACGAAAGGCTGAAAAAGACTCCATTTTAATAGAGAAATCAACTATGAGTCCCAGAATGCATTGCTGTAAGAAACATCCCGAGCTAGATGCTAACATTAAAAAATTGTTGGCTGTTCTGGTTTCAGGTGTTCTGCATAAAGCCATGAAGTCTTACAACAATCATGCGCACATGTTATGGCCAGTGGTACCTTTTACTGCACTACATTCATTTAACAGCTTTAGTCACTAGTTACTTTTGAGATTAAGGTTTTACGTAAAAGAAACATACGATAAGCTTATAACATACTACAAATTGTTAAAGATTAAACCAATAGTTTTCAACCTTATTGGTTCGTGACCATGAGTTGTTAGAAGTTCCTCCCAAATATTTGAGAAAAGTAAAACACAATTATTCGTATCATGTGGATCACAAGTATTTGTATCATCTTTTTTTCCCTTTCTTTTCTGTCTCCTTCAGATGTATCATGTGACCCTTAGGAAGGATCTTAATACTTCTTCAAACTCTGGTTGTAGCAATGAACTGGAAGCCTTCACCAAAGCTCTACTGAGATTTAGCTTTATGTCGAAGTTGCAATTTTACGATAGTTCTGATGGTATTTAAAAGATAAATGTATTTCACCGCTCACCTGAAACATTCTGACAGACTGTTACCACTTGTATCTGCAGAGTCAAAGCCCTCGAAAGTCCGACCAAAGAAGACGACACAAAATGGCTGACATACTGGGTGGTGTATGGTGTCTTCAGCCTGGGCGAGTTCTTCTCCGATATTTTCCTCTTCTGGTTCCCATTCTACTATGCTTTTAAGGTGATAAAACACTGATGAACCAATGATAATCAGCAAATGATTGTAACCTTACCTTAGTATCATTCTAACAGAATTCGGCGTACGTTTAATTGACCTCTAACACTACAAAGTCAAGTTTATTGTCAACCAATCCTAATACAAGCTGTGACCTGCTTTAAGTGCTTGTTGTAACCTCAATATTTAAATTCTAGCCACTTACACAAGTTAGAATCGCTCTACAAAATCAAAGATGTATTCGAAGGTCTCAAACCAGGCTGTGACTAATGATATCAAGATGTACATAAATAAGTATTTGTCTAGTAAACCGAGTAATTCCATGTCTGTCCTTTGTGGCTCCAGTGTCTTTTCCTGTTGTGGTGCATGGCTCCGATAGCGTGGAACGGCTCCCAGATAATCTACAACAAAGTGATTCGCCCCGTCTTTCTCCGCCACGAGGCGATGGTGGACAACATGGTGAGCGACATCGGCGGGAGGGCCATGAGTGCCGCCGAGAACCTCACCAGAGAAGGTACAACCCAGTTCAACGCCAGTACCTTGTGGTTACGCACCAGAATTAAGCTTTTTCTAAGAATATCATATTGAATATTCTTTTTTTTCCTTCTCTTCAGTCCTGTGCACTCTGATGAAGAACAAAGCTATGGTGACTCCAGTGCTGTCGACCACTCAACCTGAAGTCAAAAGTTTACCGAGTTCATCAACAGCTGTAGTAGCTCCATCAGAGTCGAGTGAAGAACGACCAGTACGTAAACCCCAGCTGCTTCCCCGCCTCCTGACAGTTAGTCCCTCTTAAAGGTCTCAGTATGCTTCAAATGAACTGAACTTTGGACAGAGCCAGGCTTTCTGTTCCTCCCCTTCTTCAGCCTTTATGCTAAGCTAGCCATGTTCTGACTCCAGTTCAGAATCTCCCATGTACCACTTCATCCCTCTAACCCTGACAATCTCTCTGTCCCTGGTAGAGGTATAGCATGTAGATGTGTAGCACCTTGCTGTATTAGGGTCTGTTCAAAGTTGCAGTTTCTGTGTTTAAAACAAATTGGGCTGGTATTTGTAGATTCGGCTGGAGACCTCTTAGACTCAATGTGTGCTTGTTTTATCAAATATTCCGAGTTCACCTTTCATTCATTTTCATGCTTGTTTATCAGAGATGTTGACTGGTTGCTAATTTGCGTTTCAGAGTTCATCTAATTTTAACTGAGGGTAAACGATTTACTTCAGATTTACCCGCAAATCTACTGATCACAGCGAATCCAGTGACATTAATTTATTTAATTGCGACATAAGTAGCCTATGTTGTTTGTTCTGTCCAATACTTTCTTATTGTCGCTGTAATGATTGCAATTGGGGAACGCTAGCAGAAGTTTAGTCTTCAGAACTTAATATCTGCTAGTCCCAATGCAGTTCTACTACTATAGCAGTTTGCGTTCATAGTTAAATATGTATTCATCTTCATTGATAAAATGCTGGTTTATATAACATAAAGATTTTTATGTTTGTAGCCTACATTCAGATTAGAGATGAGGACTAAATTTGCTAACTCAGTTGTCCTTTTACCTAATACAGCCTTTCCTGGGTTAACCAGGATGGTAAGTCAACTGGTTTGGTGTTAGTAGTGAATGTGGTGTGGTGGTGGAAGAGAATTCGTATGAACCTCAGTGACCCTCGTAGACCATCAGTGCTGTGGTTGGTTTAAAAATAAAGCAGCTTTCTTTTGGTTCTGGGCTGCAGATTTGACTGTAGCAGCAGATGGAGCTGACAGGATCATCTATGAAGACATGAACAGACCTGAAGGATTCTAACACCCCCTCTCATAACCTGCTGCTCTTAAGTAGACTAGTACTATCAGTGCTGAGAGACATCAACAGCTACTGGCTCCAACATGGAGACAGTAAAAATAAAATAAGTTTGAGAGAGAGATTGTTTCCTGGAAAAGAAACATGATTGACCTATAGAGTGAAGGGGACTGTCCATTGATGCATAGACACAATTATTCCATATTGTCCCATTGGATCGAAAGCCCATTTGTCCGATGGTCTGTTAACCCAAAAACAAACACCCTATGTTCCGAAGGCCCATGACTCCCAAAATACACACTCTGCTACTGCTACTGTGACAAACGCATGACTCACCCTACTCTGCCTCATTGGCTAGTACTCGTTGCCTTTGTTGATCAGGTTGGTTAGGATTAGGCATGAGGAGTGAGATGGTTAAGTTTAGGGTAAGAATATCATGTTAAGCCAATGAGAGGCATAGTAGGGTGGGTCAAGCCTTCACCGTCCCTCTGCATAATAATTAGCCATGTGCTTCTGTTTTTTTGCAGGGAGAGTGTGTATTTTCAGAGCAATGGGCCTTCTGAACAATGGGGGCTTGTTTTCGGGGTAACTGGCTGTAGAACAAATGGGCTTTCGGCCCAATAGGACATTTTTTGGACCATTGGGGTTTCAGAACAATTGGCCTTCGGAACAATGGCATGGCACAGACTAAAGACCCAATATTGATCCTTGTGGGTGGCATTTACCAACATTTTGGGGGCTTCAGCTGAAAACATCAGCAAGACCAGTTTGAGTTCTACCAGACAGATGAGTTAAACCTAGAAACAAGATCATCAAAACACATGTAGGGTTTTATCCAGAGTGTGCCATTGCAACAATGATCCCCTTAAAACATAAAGTGCCACACCATTTGATGACCCTTTGCACCCAGTTAGCCTCATAAAATCAAGGAAACTATCCATGCTGTCAACAGGCTTGTTAAGTCGTTCATTTCATGAGTTAGCAAAACTACTAAACTGCTGAAACTTTTGGCTGGTGTCTGGAAACCAATCGATTTAGTTTTGATGCTTTAAAAGTTAGTGAATGGATTGATGGTTTTTACTGCTAAAAACAATCACAGAGTTGAGACTAGTGTTAGCTGATTGTGCACATCGTTTTCCAGCCCAGTGGAAAAAGGTCTATTTGTAGTCTCGCAGACTAGACGACACGCCCATTTTACTACACGACACGCCCGCTGAGATAACTTCCAGGAATAAAGTAGTTTTGGTGTCTAAACAAAACCGAAGTGCAACCGTTTCGGGGGCCTGTCGTGTAGTAGGCCTACTGTTGACCCGCAGATAGACATACTCGGCCTTTTGCGCTTAAACTAAGTAGTGTAATACTAACCGACAGCTATCAGATTGTGAACAATTAAAATTAGAGCTGAGCAGCCTGTACATTTAGCCTGTGAAACTGTAACTTTAGCTAACATTAGCCAACGCAATAATAATATCTTCGTCTTTATTACCATAAGTGTAAAACTACATAGAAGTAATCACTAAATATATTGACACTTTTGAATGTAATGATTATTACTTATAAGCCAATTGTTTCTTTTTTTAGATATAGATGAACTTTGAAGTTCTTTGAAGTTGACTATCAAGTAAAATGTTTTGTAAAATACTAATCTTTTATTTGTCAGTGGCAACCTGATGGAAAAATTTGGTGTACAGGTGATTTTTCTGCTTTTTAGCCATTTGATGTTAAATGTTAAAACATTTTCAAAAATTTCTAATTTCTTTATTGTAATGAATAGAAAATAAAATCAGTTATAGAAATGCCTTCATGTAAAGGGAGGACTACAGTAGTAGCAGAAGTCGTAGTAGTAGAGATGTTTTCTTTAAAAGTGAAGGAAGTCTTACTTGTTTTTAATTGCTGCTTGTGTGTCTGTTGTACTATGTCTGCACGTCAGGATGAGCTCAGTGTAGACTGACGGTAAGTCGTAGATTGTGAAAAAAACAAAACATTAAGGATACAGTATATATACTTATGCTTGCTTTTTGATTGTTACGTTTAAAAAATATATTGTTATGATGAAAAATGTGTCATTCTGTAGAGGAAGGACCGGGGTAAACAATGTTGTTTTGCTTGTTCATGATCTTAACATCAAACAACAAACTTCACTTCAATGTTGACTTAAAAAAATAAATAATTGATCACAGAGTAAAATTGTTGTAATGGGGGAACAAAGCTGATATTGTGTGGATAAAAAAAGAATACATTTTAGTGTCAACTATTCCTACTTTTAGTATATCAACACTATCAGAACTACTTGTAGCCCACTATTACTACCTCCACTGTGCCGCTACTACTACGAATCAATGATTTGATTGAATGTAGCCAACAGGTACAATGTGTTAATACTGTGCATACGATCAGTTCATAAAACCTCATTTGAGTGAGAGATTTGTTCAAAATCACAAGATTACACTCATCAATGTCTTATTGCAAATTCAGGATTTAAAGTCTTAATCTGTGATTAAAGTATCAACAAAAATGTAGCTCCACCAAAATTGTAAATGATGAATGATTTGCGTTTGATTAAGTTTTATTTCACAGGTCTTTATTTTCCAAATAATTTTCAAAGCAGTTTCCTGATTCTCAAATTAAACCAAAGTAAATGTCGATGAATTTTTGGATACATTTTGCTTTAAAAAAAATCTGATCTACTGTGCACTGACTAAAATACACTAATAATGAATTATTTCCTGAACACTGTCTCTATTGAACCAATAATTAGTGTTTTATTCCGGGAGACTTCCTTGGAAATTATAAGAAATATTATCAGGAAATTATTAGGAACTCACAAACTCATTAAATAATGCATTATCTCGTGTTTCCAGACCTTCAGATAGCAGCAGAAGAAGAGGAGCAGAGAGCGAAGATTTGTCTCTTCATCATCAGAGATCTCAACGAGAAGAATATCTGCTGTGAAAAAGACTGATTTCCTTTTTATATCAGATATGTTATATTTATATACAAGTCTGTTAAGTCTTAAAAGTAAAAACTTAGACCTACTCTGCAAACAGAATGATTTTACAACCACAATTTATTATTTTTATTTGTATTTATTTATATTTATTAATGATTTTTTGGGGGTCAGTTGGATGTTAATGTTTTAAATTTTTTAGATGCGAAGCACCTGAAACTGTCTCACAACTAACTCACAAACTCACCTGCTCACTTTTAGCAGGCTGCAAATTCTCCAGGTATGCCACACGTATAAAGTCACAGGAGCAGCAGTTTAGACCTGCAGATGTATTTTATACAGTCTGTGGTGTAGACCACAGGTCTTCAACAGGGGGTATGCGACCCCTAGGGGTTCCACAGAGGTGCTGCAGGGGGGTCGCAACGTTTTTGGTTGATTAGACAATTTTAAATTCATTTTTTTTTCAACAAATTTTCTTTCCACAAATTTAAATGTCTTTAAATACACATTAACATGAATCTAACATAGTGTAGCGAACGGATAAATGGAGGCAGAAGACGTTATCTTTCAGTCAGTAAATTCGGTATTAATTAAATAGCTTAGTAGAGAATGCACAATAACAGGGTATCTATGTTTATATTGGCATTAGGCACAGTTTAATATAAAACACAATTTTATACAATAAATATAGTAGGGGGTCCCTGCTCCATCTCTCCATCAGTTTGGGAGTCCTTGGCCTGAAAAACGTTGAAGACCCCTGGTGTAGACACGTCAACGTTGCCTCCTACAGACAGAACAAATAACAGCTGCAGAGATTTTAACACCTGCAGGCAGTGAGGGGATTACAGCTGCACTTTCTTTCTTTTTTATAGTTGCTGTTTATTTGTGTGTCTTTTTCGGTTTCATATTTAACACCTCTGCCTCCAGGTGGGGAAAGTAAGTTTCCTTTTTATAGAGAGACGGTGCACTTCAATACCTGCAGGTGCTGCAGCTCTGCAATCGCACATTTTCTGCTGGACCTGGCTTTGGGTGCTTTGCATCAGTGACACTGTGTGTCGTAATTAATGTTTTGATTACATTATTATTTGATTATTATTATTTATATTATTTTGTTTTGTAATAATAATAATAAAATAATAATAATAATAATAATAATAATAATAATAATAAATTGTATTTGTAAAGCGCCTGTCAAAGCTAAAAGCAATCTCAAGGCGTTTTGTTTATAAATATAAATGAGATTACGTCCTTGATATGACAATAAATACAAAAGTGCTAATCAGAATGAAACAAAATGCTTGACTTCTCTGTCTCATGAAGTACTTACGCATAAGATCAGAGCAAACCAACACTACTAAACTACTAAACTGTATATTTGGAAATTAGCAGTGAAAAGTACTGCTGAGGCTGATGGTCATACATTCTCCGGGCAGGAATGTCATTAGTTTTGCAGTTTTTACTATACTTTATTCATACTATGAACAGCAAAGTTGTCAATGAGTTTTCCGTCTGCTGTGTAATGTCATTACAGCCTCACAGGGCTGTGAAATTGATTTTTAACCCTTTTCATCTCTTTCTTTAAAGTAATAATCTTTAAGCTTTTGATTTAAATTAATATCTGTTCAGTCACTATCTATCGCTGGATGAGGTAACACAATCATGATTGAGTCTATGGCCCACTGATGAAATTGTATTTGCAATATTACGAGCTGGGTAATCTATTACTAGAGATTCTCATATGAATGCATAATATTTACAGTATTGGAAGCGTTCTGGTTTGTGTTTGTAGTCTGAGTAGTATTGAATAATCATATTTGAACGGGCCTTGGTTGACAGCAGGTAAATAGTCTTTGTAGAGAGCAAAAGAGCATTTGCATTTGCCAAAATACAATCCCGGAACCTATCGGCTGTCGTCTGACAATGATTTAGCTTAAAATGACCTTGATTTATCGTAGACGCCGTCTCTCAACTACTCAAACTGTAAATAATGAGCAGAGCATGGAAAAGGAAGTCTTGGTCCGGATATCCGCTGGCTGCACCTGAAAGCCAGAAATACTGTCCCTGGCCCCCAGAGGTTTATCTCGTCAGGCCGACAGATGATGGGCTATCCGATATTGAGTGTCTGTGGTGACATTCCCAGGAAAGGCGAGTATTTAGAAGTGAGATCTAAAAAAACTCAGCTGCAATTTATATATATATATATGTACATTTACACATATATACATATATATATCGTAAATATATGTAAATACACATATACAGTATATGTATGTATGTGTATATATATATATATATATATATATATATACATTTACATATATGGACATACATTTTGATCTTATACCACCCCAATCTTTGTTAATCATAATTATACTTATAAATATGACTTTTATAAATATAATTTAAGTAGCCATCCATAATACATAACATATATGGGTATTTAATCAATACATATCTATATATTTAAAATACAAATGTGCATTTGTGTTCACTTTTCATTTTAAGTAACTGAGAAGACTATATAATAGTATACAGTATGTCATTTATCAGTAAGAGCCTTTAACAAGAATCCACTGGGACTAGAATGTATGACGTTTCATGGGAGGGTGGCCTCAGTGCGTCTATTGTCGACGCACTGACGTGGCAGGTAACACGATGACGTATGTGCAGTACGTCTATCCATCCAGCAGCTTTGGCTCGTGTTTGTCAAACATTTTTGGATTTTACAGCAGCATTTTGGTCATTTATCGTCCTCCAGTCCTGTGTAAGTTCCAGGAGACCGGTATTACGGATAAGTACTGAGACTCACCCGCTATCTTTCAGCAAGACGACTGGTAAGCACCGACAAATGCATCCTTTTGGCTTGTACAAACAACTTGCCGGATTCCGTTGAACAGTTATGAAAATTAAACTATAACTGCTGATGGGCAAACATTATACTTTCTAATGTTTTTACCGAATATGTCTCATGAATCTTAAGGACTTTTTGTTAAGTTCGGCTTAGAAATATTTCACCGTGCTTCAACAAATGTCCATGTTCAGGCCGATTTGGCTAGCTAGTTAGCATTGTTGTCCTCGGCGTGTTGTGCTGCACGATAGGTTAATGTTTACTGAGAAACAGACAACGCTAAACCACTAAGCTAAAGTTATACAATTGTAATCTCCATCAAGATGGATACTCTGGAATCTGATTAAGAGTAACTAGTAGTAATTCGGAAACGTATTTTAGTCCGTGTTTTACTGACTGTAAAACACAACACATCATTTAAAAGATAAACAAACAGAGGTCTGGGGATGGCGTCATGTGTAGGACTATAGGCTGAATTTGTACTATACAGGGATGACATCAGTTCAAATTCGACGTTAATCAGCATAATATTTGTATCACAGTTGAACACAAGTGGCAGACATTCAGGGTCAGTTTCGTGTTTATTTTGACAGCATAATTATCAAATTAGTCAATTCCTCATTATAAAGTCTTAAACTGAAATTGGTGATGTTTGTGTATGGATGCAGAAGGTGGAGCTGGGTCTGCAGCAGAATGAATATTGGTTCTAAAAATAAGAAGCGGGGGGTTCTGCCCAGCCGTCCTGATCCCCCCACTGTGGACCAGATCCTGGAGGATATCAACAGAGCCGCTCCCAACGACCCAGTCTTTAGCATCCTGGAGAAGACTGGACAAGGTGAATCCAGACTACACAGTTTCTCCTGTATTTTACTGACTATTTCTCATGTAGGTTACTGGCTGGTTCTCCTGTAGTTTAATGAATGTCTCTCCTGTAGTTTACTGACTGGTTTCCTGTAGTTTACTGACTACTTCTCCTGTTCCCTACTCAGACTCGTCCCGACCCTCAGACAGCGATGTGGACTTGAGGTTCCAGCAGTGTCGTCAGTATCTGGAGCTGAACGAGCAGCTGCAGGAGGCTCGAAGTCGGCTGCTGCGCCAGAGGGAGGAGCTGAGAGCTGCGGGGGAGCAGCTCCAGAGTGATGTGGAAGAGGTCAAAGGTCAAACCCTCTGACTCTACACTACCTTCTGTTAGAGACTCTCCTCTTCTTTTCTGTCCGGGACTTTTTAAGTGACTGTTTTGCGTGCAGAGGGCCTGGTGGTTCAGTGCCCTTGAGCCAATAAGCCCCAGTGTTGGCAGCTCCTGACCTCTGGAATATATGTGTGTTTGTGAGGGTTGTTGCTGAAGTTTACGGCAGGAAATGTTGGTTTTGTAATTGGCAGTAACTTAATCAAGCTGAAAGTCAACGGTAAAAAAAAGGCTGATATCATTGCTTTTATTATCAACTGTCAATTGATGTTTCAATTTACTTCAATGAATTACTTAATATACGAAATAGCACACGTTGTGCTTGTTTACTAGAAAGTTCATGTGGTTTTAGGGGAGAACATGGTCTCAAAGAAAGCTAAACTAAAGTACTGCTTGGTGTGTGTGCACTGTCTGCTTGGATCATCACATCCATACAGACGGAAACATGTTAAAAACAGTGGTAACATTTGGTATACCGGTCTGGTGTTTGTTAATAGTTAATATCAAACCGGTTTGAATTTTTTTTTCACTGCCTCAACACTAAATGAAGTGATGTTAAATTTGCATATTTTATTAAATATACAAAACTATTACATTTGTCATGAAATGAGGGAAAGCTGTCAACTTCTCTTGTTTGAGAATCTTCAGTAGTTTTACTTGTGAAAGGATCTGATCAGTCAATCATCAGATCTGTAGTCATCTCAGCGCTTGTTGTTCATCAGATCTATGTAAGGTGTTTTGATGTGTTCAGACTAAACGTGAAGTAAATATTTTCTTCTTTTTATTTCTGGAATGTTTGTTCAGTCGTGTTAATTTACATTTCTCTTGGTTTTCATTCTTTGTTCTGTACGTTTCTGAAATTAAATCCTAAATATTCCAGAGTTTTAATTAGTTTTAAAGTCTCAACTTGTGTGGTCATGTTTAGAGATGAGAGAAACTAAACTTAATGCAGCATTGAACCGCAATGAAGCATCTGTGCTTAAAAACAACCTTCATTGTTTTGAATTGTCTGATGCAGTTAAGAAGGCGACATCTGCTGCAAAACATTTGGTATTTCAAATTTAATTGAAGGATTTAAGGAAAGGTTCACATTCTTTCAAGTCTGGTGCCCTTACGAACATTGAAACAGGTTTTACTTGCACTATTCAAGTGCATACCTGACTTTAAAAGATGTCTTCCTGATGTTCTTTCAATGTACGTGATCAAACGTGACAAAATCCACAGTCCTTGTTTGAAGCACACCTGAGGCTTCAGCAGCCTGAGTTGGTCAAATCAGTAGAGATCATTCAAGGTTGCAATGTTTGTAGTGCAAAATTCCCTCTTTTGTTACTATCTCTCCTCTGCAGCTCAGTGAGGACTTTAGTATTTAGTACTAAATACTAACTTTTAAAGATGGTCTAAAGATAGTCTGTCTAACTAAGATGGCTGAAGCCCCATATTAACTTCAAATAACTTATATTTTTGCACTGAAAGAGGACTGAGGATTTTGTCCTCCCTCACTTCCATGTAAAGCATGTTAGGAAGGGAAGTCCAAAAGTAGAGAAACGGATAAAGCATCATCAACAGACGACATTGAGTGCGACAAAATGCAATCTTCACTCGATACCTCTCTTGTGTTGATTGTTTTGTATATATTCCACCTCCTAAAACTGGCTTCATGTTCAGTCTGAACAGCTCCTACCTAACAAGGTGTCAGTCATTGTGTCACGACAAAAACAAAATAAAAAGCACTAGGTTGATGACATGTTTTCTGTCACATCTCTTCTCTATAGTTTTCTTAGCTGCACCTGTATAAAGGAAAGGCGACAGCGGTTTAATGAAACACGTCACTTTTTATTGGATGAAAACATTTATAATGACATCTCTGCTGCTTTGCCTATTTCACATGGCACCATAACTCCTCTGTGGCCTTGTTCACGACAGGCTGGGACCTCGCCAACATTAATATCAGGTGACACGAGACCTCTCCAACTCATGTCCATAAAACTAAAGGCTCCGGAGTCCTCTGATATTGTATCTAATTATCAGTTTTGATAGTGGATTTAGTCATATTCATGTCCAGATTAATTTTATCCATCAGAATATTTAAATATTACATTTGTGAATCTGAAAACTCTAAATGCAAAGCACAAGGTACTTTTATTTAAACTCGTCTGCATTATTTTGGACATAAACTCTCATCTTCAGCGAGGCGTGAACAAGGTCGCCGATGGTGATGGCGGACTAACTTCCAGGATTGTCTGATGGCTTTTAAACATGAAGACAAACCTTCCGTCTGTCTCATTCACACAATTTTCATCCTAACTTTTACTTTTAGGGTCTGTTAAAATGATTCCCCACCCAAAATCTGTCTTTAAGTATCAAACGAACTGTTTAAGCCTTTCAAGCCATCAGTCATGGGCTCAAATAAGGGACAAAAAGATTTAGAATTTGTGAAATGATGTTTAGAGATAATTTTAAACTCTGTGCTTTTAGAATTTGTAAACTAATTAATTTGATACCTCTCCTCTGGATAGAGGTGAAACAAAAGCACTTTTTTTCTTACGGTCTACTCCTCTCATAGATACATTTGATTCACTAGGATATGGAAAGAGCCATCTTGAGTCACGACAGTGCTGTAATCAACAGCAGGTGTGCATTTAATGTAACTATTCACATAAATACTCACAAACGATCATGACTCAGGACAGCTGACGTAACTATCATTTACTTTATGGCTTTTTGAGAAGTAACCTTTGTGTACGTGATGTGATAACATGTTCACATTCACATTGGATCAAAAATTGTAATATAATATATTATTCAGCTTTGTTTGTAGCTGTACGAAAAGTTGTATATTATAATAAATTGTGTAATACTTATATCAACACAGGTTTTTTGGCCCAAATGTTTACTTTTAACTTAAATGTGTGTTTGCATTTGTAACGTCAGTGTCACCTGCAAGTTTCTGCTTTAAATCTGTACTTAGATCTTCACAAAAGCATTTTTTCTCTGTTATCATTTGAGCACACATTTTCTGTAGACATTTTTCTACAACTACACTTTTACAAACTTGAATTTCTCATGCATTCAAATCCACCTAAAACAGTTTCTTATACTCAAAAGATAAAGTAGATTTTGGTGGTGTATCACTTGTATATCTTAAATGGCCAGTTGGATGTTTGCATTCAAATGCTACTTAGGCTTTATTCATAATCAAAACATGTGTAGGAACTACAGTAGGGTCAGGGTGGTAAATACACAACCTTGTTTTTATGAATAAACAGCCACTTCATGTAGATGAATGTTAGTTCTGTCCAGCACTCTTCTGTCCTTAATCTCCCAGAAGCACACATGGAGGAGTGATGGTACAACTACAGAGAATAATTATCGCCTTGTTATATTCAACTTCTTCTCGACCTATCACTACTTTTACAGCAACACAGTTAAGCAGATATTAACACATTATAAAGACTTCTTTAAGGACATGTCCATCAACTTGAAAGCCCAACCATCACTGAATAAAATCTTTACTTAACAGGAAATACTCAACAGCAAACAGTGCCTGAATCTAGTAGCAAACACAAATATAATGTCTTCGTATTAGATGAAAAGAGGTATGTAGCCGCTATGATCATCTACGGCGATGACAGTTCATACCATTATAGGTCTTTGTGGCACTTGAATACAAATGGCTAGTGATGCTCTCGTCTGGCCTTAGAAAGTGTTTTTCCTCTCAATAACAACATCAATGTCGTCCATTGTCCACAATGTTAACAGGTGTGTGTATACAGTTAATGAATATATATGCATGCTGTCAGCGAGCAATACAGAGATTCTTTTGCCCACTAGGAAGCTTTGAAGATTTTGTATATCTGCATGTTATTTACAATACTGATTAAGACAAAGAGTACAGGAGAGTGTGAAGTTACCAAGAATCAGCTGATAGTTTGGAAAATGACAGGATTCGCTATATGTTCTGCAGCAGTGATGGAACTAGAGTACAGTAGGTGTTGGGGATAAAAATGTCCTCAAATAAATCATTTGAGCACTCTCAAACATATAAGTAGAGCTGGGAGATATAACATCTACCGTGAGAGCTTATATATAACCTCTATATATTATAGAGGTAATACTATTTTTTTCCTAAAACAGCTTCTCAATTATGTTTTACAGAAATTTTACTCTTACAAAGTTACAAGTTAGCAGTTCATAGTTAATCCGTTGCCTCTAATGGATGTTTTTGTACAAAAAAATACTAAATAAAGTTTCAAAATGACTTAATTTTGATCTCTTGCTAAAACTTTAGTTTTGACGTTTTTGTTCTTGTAACCTTTAATGCACATTAACCTCAGTCCAAGATGACAATATAATCTAGACGTTTAAAGCTAGAGTGTTGAAAGAACAAGACAAATAGATTGAAGGTGATTGCACTATTAATTTGAAGAAATATTTTATCACAAATGTCACCCCAACCCTACTGAACTCTGTATGAAAATGAAAGGCTAACAGTGTATCATAATTCAGTTGATTGGTGAGGAAAAGGCCCAAAGAGTTGATGTACTGTATGTAAAAAATACTTAATGTCAGTGTATTTGCGTCCTTTGTGAGAGTCTGTCAACAGTCAGCCACAGTTTGTATGTTTTCAGGTTAAAGTTGAGCTGAGTAATCCTTCAAAGGTTTGCATAATATTGTTCTTTTATCGATTCTGTCCAGGAGACCGATGATGATTTATGTGCTGAAGTCAAGTCTTTTGCTTCATGTTTTCACTACATTTCTACCAGGCAATGATTATTCTACAAATACAAAAAAAGTACAAAAAGATGCACTTCCGTTTCATGTGAGATTTTTCTCTGAAGTACATCTCTAAAGTTATTGATGGTCTGTTCATGTCAGACCTTTCTCAATGCATACATCCAACCTTGTGTGAATGGTAGATGGAAGCTGTGATCAATTGTTCAGAGAGAAAAATTTGAATGCAGTAAATGGGGAAATTAAAGGGTCAATACCCGAGGTATAAGGGCCAGCACACTCCTAAACTGTCCACCTGAGTTTCTTTCAGGAACACAGTAAAGTAATCCATGTTGTTCAGTAATTCACTAAACGTCCTACGACTCACTTTTTCCCCCTGACTTTCCATTGATTGTGGCTGCTTGGCTCTGCGTGTCTTGCAGGCAGCAGGAAATGGGGCTTGGGGTGTAATTAAATGGAGTGATTCGGGCTGCCTTGCTGGGGGATCCTTGGCGGAAATGGACAACTCCACTCACGTGGGTGTCTGACGTTCCTGTGGAGATGGTGGTGTGGCTCCTCAGGGAGACATCTGAATCTCCATCTTGGATGTTGCTTCCAGAGGTGGCACTAATCTTTCTAAGTAGTGCAAAGCGTGCCACTTCCTCTGAGATCACCTGAGCGGTTTCAACCGTTGGAGAGGTGCTCGAGTTGGTTTTGTTGTTCGAAAAATCTTCTGTCTGGACTGTCGCATCACTTGTCTTGCGAGATGCAAGTAGAATGGTTGGCAGTTTACCTGGAAGAGCTGGTGGCTTTGGCTGTTCCCCGTCAGGAGAAGGCACCAGAGGCAATGCATTGGCTGGCAGAGTGCTTTTCAAAATCTGAGGTACATCTTCATCTCTGATCCTCCTCCAGGTGACTCTGTCATTTAGCCGTGATGCAGATCTCTGCCCTTTCTTCTTTGTATCATCCTCGCTCTTTGCTCTTCCACTTGAATCGGATGAAGAAGAGCGGAGGGAAGAACGGCTTGTCACTCGGCTCAGTATGTTTAAGCTCGGCGATGAGGCGTGACGTTTAAAGGTATCGTTGTCTTGTTGCTGCCTTGCTCCGGACACTCTACCAGGCCTGTTACGCTGAACCACCCTAGAGGGGCTTTCAGAGCTAGTTCTCCTGGCTGGACGCCTGGCAGATAGGTCCCTTTCACTGGAAGTTGCTCTAGAGAGGTTTGCAGTCTGCTTCTGAAGGCCGCGATCTGGCCTCTGGACTTGCTCTGTCTGTCTTTGACCTTTTACTTGCACCCTTCTCGGGGTTTGCACAGCTATCTTGAGTTCCTGACAGCGTGATGAGCAAAGGAAGACAGCTGAAGCTCCAGGAACTGCTCTGCGGGGGGATCCATTCTGAGATCCAGGCATGTTACGTGGAGAGCCTTCACGTCTCAGCACATTCTGCGTTTCCTTAATGAAAGTCAGCTGTCTCAAGAATCCATTGCGCTCAGACTCACCGCCACTTGAATGGACAGAAGTCATTCTGACCAGTCCAAATCGATTGGTGGGGGGCAACCGTTTCCCATTGACCTGATTAGTTTGGGTGGTGGTTATTTTGTTAGTTATCAGAGGTGACAGAGGTCTTGGCCTAACTGGATTTTGCATAAAAGGGATTCGGACAGGTGACTTTTGAGTTTTAGGTGGAGGGGACTTTTCATTTTGATTCACAACAGGAGAGCGTCCTTTTCTTTCAGGGGGGCTACTAGCTGGCGGGCTATTAGGTGGTGAAGCATTCTTTTTCTGGCTGGGTTTATTTGACTGAGTTTGGGATGTTATCTTCTTCTGTGAGTGTTTGGATGGTGTAGAGCTTTGCGATGATCCAGAGGATGAACTTTTTGGTATCCTTGGAGGTGGAGTAGAGCTCCTCTTTGGCAAAGACAGTTCAATGTCCTGGGGCCGACCTAATCGGTGAAGGCTCTTTGATCTGTGCTGAGCAAGGTTTGGGTTCTTTGGAGCATCTGTCTTGGCTGGTACTTTTCTAGGAGGAGGTCTCTGTGATGGAGCCGTCTCCTTTTTCGGTGTATATATCACTGTCCTGCCTCTGAAAACCATTGGTAAGTTTGGAACTGGCTTGCGCTGTGCGAAGTCTAGAGGTTTATTTGCCTTTTTGTCTTTAGCAAATTTCCTTTCTTTGGGTGTAAAGCTGGATGTTGACATGAATGACAGGACGGATTCTGACTCTTCAGAGGATTGCTCAGACTTTGAAGCCTGCAGTCCAGTGACAACACAATTAGCACCTTCTTGTATGGCTCTCCATTCAACACTATTGAGGTCTGAATCTTTATCCCATGCTGTATCATCACTATCCATTTCCTCATCCATATCCATTTCCTCATCCATGTTCCACCCATCAGAGGCCTTTTGTTTTTGAGTATTTTCTGCTTTCTTCTTCCTGGCAGCAAGCTTCCGTCTCTGTTTGGGCATGGCAGATGTTATGCATTTCTGAAGGAGGTCATCCTCCGAATCCATGCTGACAGAACTTGGCGAGCTGGGCTCTTCGTATTGGCTGTGAATATTCATAGGGTTTTTTTGTTTCATCATATTCAGTGTTTTGTTGTGTCTGTTTTTATACCATATTTGCTGGGCTTTTGATTTATGATCCTCAAACTCGGCATCACTCAGTGAACTAAGTGAGGAGCTGAGTGAGTAACATGCCAGCGATTCATCCTTTATCAGATTTTGTTTTATCCTGTAAAATCCTCTGGGCATTGCTTGGGAATGATCAACCCTGCCAATATTTGTCATGCTCCGGGAGAGAGTATTTCTACTTGCTTCCCTAATCTGTTTTCTACTTGTTCGTTTCATTGCTTCATTTTCATCATCATAGAAGCTGTTACTGTCCTCTGAAGAATGGGTAATTTGCCGAAAGACTGCTTTTCCTTTTTGTGATCCCACATTAAGGTTACCGTCTTTTTTTTGCTTAATGACAGGCAGTTCTAGTTTCCTGACTGGGCCTTGACCTTGCCTCTTCTTTTGCTGGTTTGGAGATTGATCACGATTTCTTTGGTTTGCCACCCTGTCTGCAACCTCTTTGCTCTGCAACAGTACCCTCTGAGTGGGAATGATATGTTTGGTTGTTCGGTTCATTTGTATCTCAGGTGGGTAGTTCATTCTGTTGGGTTTATGGAAGTGTGAGAATATCCTTAAGTCTTCTATCCTCTTTGCCTCATCGTCGAGCAATTCCTGTTTGTTCATACCTCTAGCTGTGCAGTCGTTAGCCCCCCTCTCCTTCACTGGATACTGAAGTGTTTCGTCACTTAGCGATGTTGTGCTGGAGAAGTTGACTGGTGTACCTTCAGCAGAATCAGTGAAGGATGAATCATCAAATATGAAGTCCTTTTGTGGGATGACAATCCTCCTCCCAGGACATATTTGGGTTTTTCCATTTGGAAGCATCATGTACACTGGAAGATGTATCTGTTTTCGAATCTGAGAATTAAGAACATGAGGAGGGATGGTGGTCATCAGGGAAGGTCTTACTTTTCTGAACTTGGAGGGCATTGCTGAGTTAATGCATTCCTTTAAGATTTCTATGTCATCGTCTGAGTTGCCCTCACTATATCTCTCACCATGGTCAAATCCTTGCTCATCCTCATCAGGGAAAGGAAGATCTTTGTCATTTTGCTGGAATAGGGGGGTCAATTTCAGCTCAACATCTTTTTGTATGTAGTGTTCGTGAAGAGGCAGGGCACTTAAACTCGAAGCACAAGAGAAGTTCTCAGTTGGCTTTTCCACTGTGAAGTAGATCATTGTGTCCAGGTCAGGAGGAAGGTTAAACCTCTCTTTGGAGTCTGCAATCTCCATGAACTTTCGTAGGCTGCTTTCCCATTGACCTGCTATTCCTGTGGCCTGTGTTTCTGGTCCATTTGACTCAACGCAACATGGAGTTTTACTTCGACTAGGAGGCATGGTTTGCCCTGGGCTGTCAGGAAGATCACTAGGGCTTATTGTTCCATCAATCATCTCACTGCATGGATCACTTTGGATTGAGCTGGCAATAGAGGGAGACTCAAAGCTTCCCAGTGAACTGACTGAGCTACAGCGACTCATTACCAGGGGTGTCTCATGGATGTAATTCTCAGATGAACTGGATGGAGATCTGTCTTCAAGTATGGCAGGGGAAGCTCCTCTAATAAACACCTTCTCCCTTTTGGCAGGACAGGGAATCTCAATGGGATCGGTCTCTTTGCTAGGAAAGGTTTTTGAGTCAGTCATCAGCAGCTGACTGTCACTCAGATCCTCCAAGGTTTCATCCTCTTCATCTCTCTTCACCACTTCTCCATCCTCCACTTCGATTATTTCTAATGACGAGTCACTCTCCAGCTCATTCTCACTTTGTCCATCCAATGCTCCATCGCCAGAAGAGAGGGAGGACAGTGAACTGCAGCGGGAGAAGCAAATTGGGGTGTTCTCCACCGAGTATTTCTGGACTGTCTCCATCGGCCCGATAGTTGGGCTTCTGGTGGATGTCATTGGAGAAAATTTTGTAATACTACCCCCAGTCATCCCAGTAGGTACCCATGCTTGCCTCCTCATTGCTTGGGCAGCCTGGACATTGATAGTCGTCTTTGCTACACCAAATTTGGCCACACTCTGAATGAGCGGAACCTGTTGATAAGAAGGAGACAGTTTAATTGAAGTCATGCTGACATCAGAGGAGAGTTTAGTGGATGCACTGACAGGTGTTTGTACAGGTTGATCCTGGTTCTTTTCTGCATCTGTGCTGCTGAGTTCTAGAGCTCTCACATCTTTGTTGTCCACAAAATCTCTCTCCGGAATATCTTGATGGTTAGTCTCATTGAAGGCAGCAGGTCCTACGTTAAGGTAATCTTGATGAGCCACCTTGAGATCAAGCTGGTTGGGTCGTTGTTGCATCATTATAGTTCTTGGAGCAGGTCGCATCTGGTCTTTGCTGCCGCAGTAGCCATCACTGGTGCTTCCACTATTTAGGCTGTCTGTTGATACACTTGTATGGGCAGTTTTGAGGCGCAAGAGGGCGTGGGCTCTACTGAGGCGTTCCTTGTGGGCCAAGCTGCTTGTTTCAGAGAGACGGCAGGGGGAACATGATTTTGCCCGCGCTTCATTGAGTTCATCCAGACCATAAGGCCAGTCTGCCAGGTGGTCTTCAGAGCTGAGGCTAAAACTGTCCTCAGAAGATGTTTGCATGGTAATGTCCTCCACTAACCTGTCTATCTTAGCAACCGTGTTGGTGATCTTCTTTGCCAGCTTCTCTGCAGCAGCAGATATCACATCGTCAGAAGGAGCGTGTCTCTTCTCGACCATCTGAGGCATGTCTACGTCTCTCTCAGGTTCACTGTCCATCTTGCGTGGTTGGTTTTGCGGGAAGTTAGAGTTGGTAAGGAACATGGAAAGCATAGAGAAGCTCCCCGTGTCCAGGCTACTGGAGATGTTGGGCGCCTCATCATCATCAAAACAACCAGAATCGGATGCGTAATCCTTCGCCAGACTCTCAATGTGCCGTAGCGGCTTGTTGAGGGTCAGGTGCTTGGGGCTCTGTTTCTCTAGGGTATCAAAAGTCTCTGCAAGGTGTTTGGCATCCAGCTCCGCCTCCAGAGCCTTCTGCTTTCTCATGTAGAGTGAGGGCATGCAGGAGCCCGGGGATACTACGGCAGCATCTTTATATTTCAGGGGTCGATTAGTGAGGAGATTTCTTAAAGCTGCGGCGCTGCCCATGGCTATCATCTTGTGCTTGGAGTGGATAAGGTTGCGCAGCATGCTCACTGCCCCGAGGTCCCACAGCAACTCTTGGTCTTTCGGACTTCGAGCAGAAAGGTTCCAGAGAGTCCCGCAGGCGTTGCTCACTATGGTCAGGCTGTGGGAGCGCAGGTGCTGCAGCAGAGTCTGGAGGCAGTTGTGGTCCCTGAGGATTTGCCTTGAAGTAAGAAAGCAAAATACATTTTAATACATTGCAAATTATTACTTTCTGTAGTTATTGTTGAAGGTCTGTGCTGGTGGTTTGGCATGTTTTAGCCCATTGTACTACAAGTCACATACTTTACCTTTCACCGTTTTGTAAAGCATGCAATAGTTAGCAGTACATCCTTTAATGTTTTTTCCCCCTTTCCATATATCTATTGGTTTCCATTTAGTTTCTTTATGGTATAAAAATCAACTTGTAGTAACTTCAAATTTGCTAGTTATTTAACATCACATATCTGCTTTTGCTATTGCATTATTTGATAAATACACCGTAATGCAGTCGCATATGCAGGTTGATTGGAAAATTCTGTTCTGTATTTATTTAGCAAACAATTATGTAACTGACAAGAATCACATCTGACAATATCTCAATTGATTTCTTTATAAATTGGTTTATTAATGTACAAAAATAATCTAAGCCAATGGCTGCGTGGAATGTAAGAAAACTATCTGAATAATATTTTTGTGCTCTGAAATAAGTAAGAGTTCATTTGTAATAAAACATTCTTTAAATCCACTGTTTTTTTTATTTTTTATTATTAGAGTAGCAAGCCATGTTTGAGTAACACAATCATGTGTCCAACAAAAAGTTGTATCAAAACAAAGGAACAAAAAGGATGACAAAAAAATCTTATCTCAAGTTTGAGTTATTTTTTTTTTTATCTTCTGGAGTTTTCAACCATATCTCATGACTTCATCAGCAGATGGTGTTTGCTCAGTTCCCAGGATCATCGTGAAAACTGAGCAAACAAGAAACACTACCAAAGACCATTAACTGTGGTTGAAAGCTCCAAAAAAAAGCCCTTGAGTGGATTTGTTTATCAAACAATTTACAAAATCAATGTAATTGCTTTACTACTGTAACAGTCAGTGATTGGGTCTCAGAAACCTACCTGTAGTCTTCCCGTGTGGCGACCAGACTTGACACGTTTCGGAGGATTCCTCCTCCGCTCTCAATGATGGCGAGCGAGTTGGTTTGACATCGGTACGTCAGCGTGCTGACCAGGAAGCCTAGAGCGCCATCCACCGAACAGATAGCCACCTTGTTGTCGATGCTGTGAGCCGACAGATTCCACAGAGCACTCAAGAGGCTCTTCAAGGTCGACTCCTGGAAAAGTAGCAAAAACAACAAAAAAAGGATTTATTGGGTTTGTTTACAAACACACAGAAAATACACAAATTACACTCATTGAATCTTGACTGAAAATGATCTCTAACCACAAGTTGATGATGATCGGTTGAAACCTGAGTTGTGTAATCCGTCGCAGTGAACATGTAGTCATCTTTGTCAGTATTACATTATCATTATGAGGTAATTAAGAGCAGACCTTTCATCAGTGTGTAAAGCTGACAAATGAATAACTTGATGTTAAATCAAAGTGATTAGCCAACTCAATGTTCAAGAATATGCACATTTGTGGAAAGTACGTTTTAAACTTGTAGACACAAAGGTACAGTTTTTTAAAAGAAAGGTTTACAATGTTGGGAAATCATCTTCACTTTTTTGTAGGTTAGGTGTTCAGACTGATTCACATCTGTATGGTAAACATGAAGCTACAGACAGCATCTGATTCAGGCATAAAGACTGGAAACCGGGAAATTTGCAAGCCTGGCTCCACCAAAAGGTAACAGGAATGCACCTACCACACCTCTAAAGCTCACTGATTAACATGCTATATCTCATGTGTTTATTCCGTACAAAAAGTGAGTTTAAAAGCGATGGAAACGTCTACAAGATATGAAATTACTAAAGGAAAAAATGTGTTGTTTTTCAAATCCTCCTCACATAATCTGTGTGTGGGTTGGTTTGTTTTGCCTTACCTTGGTGGCCTGCAGGGCGCAGGTCATCAGTGCAGACACGCAGCCGATGTCTCTGAGGACTTTCTTGCTGCTTATGTCGGCCCTCCAGGACAGGTTCCTCAGGATGCTGGAGACCACCTGATGGAGCTCCTCACTGTCTGAGGCCAGCTGGGCAACCAGAGCCTGCAGACAGCTCTTCTTTGAGCACAGAGTGGCCTGAAAGGGGATGAGGTGGAGGGAAAAAAACGTGTTACTTTTATGAATCAAACACATTTTTAAACTAATCTGCTGTCAATCACCAAGACCTATCTGTGAGAGCTGGTCATCTAAAATGACACAATTTTTTTCCAGTGCGCAGTTCACATAGAAATAGTTTCTTAAATTGTGGGCCACTTTCAATACACTACGCGGCTAGTGCGTCAAACTGCGCCGGACCCCAGTCATCATATGTTATACTTTGATTTTTTATCACATGCTATACTTCAATTTTTTGACATTTACATGACATGCTATACATACGTTAAAAAAAATAAACCTTTAATGGCATACTGTATTGTGACAAACAAACAAAAATTAACGCCTCGTGGTTCCGGCAATAATATCATCACGTCATCATTTTATCCTATTAGGAATGTGTGTGAATTGTCATAATCAGCATTTGAATTGAAAAACATGTTTTGTATTTAATCAGTTAATTCTTGAGTCCAAGTGGACGATTGTGCATAATTTGAAGAAATTCACCCAAAAACCCCAAAACATACTACAGTGTCATAAAAAGTCATACAACAGTATGTCACTAAATAATACTTGTAACAAAGTCATAGTATGGTTTGTCTTAAAAATGCCATAAAAAGTCAAAATAGTGTGTCGTAAAAATGCACTAAAAAGTAGTAGTATGTCATGAAAATGCCATAAAAAGTCATATAATAGTATTTAGTTCCTCAAAGTGCTGACTGAGGCATTGGAAAAGACATAATCTGCATACTAACCCTAAAAACATGCCTACACCAATGTTAATAATATTATAAAGCCAACATTATACCCAACAACCTGCTGACAAAAAGCAAGCAAAAAGGTTGTGAATCAGAGGTGGAAGAAGTATTTAGATATTTTATTTAAATAAAACAAGCATTGTCAATTTTTAATAATACTCTATGAGGGCTACCAGTAAATGTCCTGCATTAAAGACTCCACTTAAGTAAAAGTATAATTGTACTGCCAATAAAAAGTATTGAAAGTAAAAGAACACTACTTCACATATTTCCATACTTCATTATGTACTGTTTCCAAGTGTGTGGTCAATAAAGTTAATCTTATCTAATGTGACACAATGGTACAGCTTTTCATCACAACACTTCGTCAAACATGTGAAACCAGTGAAACATGCAGGACTGATGAGCCACCGTAGTGTCTCTGTACCTTGTTGACCACGTCTCCGAAGGTAAGGTTAGTCACAGCCATCCCTGCGTAGCGGCGCAGAGCCATGTTGATGGGGTCGTTCTGCATGCCGTACATGTCCTGCTCCAGGTGGATCAGATCAGCCACCACCTGCAGACCGCCTGGAACACAACACAACACAACAAACTGAGCAAAATGTGTCACTGGTGTTTTGGAAAAAAAGAAAATACTTGTAGTTGTTTCACTAACCTAATTCATTCATGGCGCGTCGGTACTCCTCTTCAAAGGAAAGCTTCATGACGGCGCACATGGCCTGACAGATCTGAGGTTCCACAGGTTCAGGGATGTCTGCAGAGAAAAAAACAAGTCTGTACGGTTTCGGTAGAAGTTCATTAACAATAAATCTACTGAACGGGAAACAAAGCTGTGAGATACAGTATATCTCAAAAGTGAGTACACCCTTTAGATTTTTGCAAATATTCTGTTATATCCTTTCAGGGGATAACATTATCCTACTGAAACTTTGATATAACTTAAAGTAGTCAGTGTGCTGCTTGAATAACAGTATAGATTTATTGTCCTTTGAAAATTACTCAGTACACAGCTATTAATGTCTAAACAGCTGGCAACAAAAGTGAGTACACCCCATAGTGAACATGTCCTAATTGTGCCCAATGATGTTGTTTTCCCGCCCTGGTGTCATGTGACTCGTTAGTGTTACAAGGATTCAGGTGTAAATGATAAGCAGGGCTGTTAAATTTGGTGTTTTGGGCACAATTCTCTCTGAATGCTGGACAACATGGCACCTCATGGCAAGGAACTCTCTGAGCGGCTGAAAAAAAGGATTATTGCGCTTCACAAAGATGGCCTTGGCTATAAGAAGATTGCCAACACCATGAAAATGAGTTGCAGCACAGTGGCTAAGATCATACAGCGGTTTTCCAGGACAGGTTCCACTCGGAACAGGCCTCGCCAGGGTCGACCAAAGAAGTTGAGTCCACGTGCTCAGCGTCATATCCAGAGGTTGGTTTCCAAAAATAGACGTGCGAGTGCTTCCAGCATTGCTGCAGAGGTTGCAGAAGTGGGATGTCAGCCTGTCAGTGCCCAGACCATACGCCGCACACTGCATCAAATCGGTTTGTATGGCCGGCCCCCCAGACAGAAGCCCCTTCTGAAACCGATGCATAAGAAAGCCCGCAAACAGTTTGCTGAAGACAATGAATCCAAGAACATGAGTTACTGGAACCATGTCCTGTGGTCTGATGAGACCAAAATAAACCTGTTTGGGTCAGATGGTGTCCGGCGTGTGTGGCGGCACCCTGGTGAGGAGTACCAAGACAAATGTGTTTTGCCTACAGTCAAGCATGGTGGTGGCAGCATCATGGTCTGGGGCTGCATGAGTGCTGCCGGCACTGGGGAGCTGCATTTCATTGAGGGACACATGAATTCCAATATATACTGTGACATCCTGCAGCAGAGCATGATCCCCTCTCTTCGGAAACTGGGCCGTAGGGCAGTTTTCCAACATGATAATGACCCTAAACACACCTCCAAGATGACAACGGCCTTGCTGAAGAAGCTGAAGGTTAAGGTGATGGACTGGCCAAGTATATCTCCAGACCTAAACCCAATTGAGCACATGTGGGGCATCCTCAAGAGGAAGGTGGAGGAGTGCAAGGTGTCCAACATCCGTGCGCTCCGTGATGTCGTCGTGGAGGAGTGGAAGAAGATTCCAGAAGCAACCTGTGCAGCTCTGGTGAATTCCATGCCCAGGAGGGTTAAAGCAGTGCTAGATAACAATGGTGGTCACACAAAATATTGACACTTTGGGCACAATTTAGACATGTTCACTATGGGGTGTACTCACTTTTGTTGCCAGCTGTTTAGACATTAACAGCTGTGTACTGAGTAATTTTCAAAGGACAATAAATCTATACTGTTATTCAAGCAGCACACTGACTACTTTAAGTTATATCAAAGTTTCAGTAGGATAATGTTATCCCCTGAAAGGATATAACAGAATATTTGCAAAAATCTAAAGGGTGTACTCACTTTTGAGATATACTGTATGTGCATACATGTCGTGCTGATGTACTGTGTGCTGTTTCCGTGCTGTATACAGAAACAAACTCCACCTGCTCGTGGCCACAGAAGTGAACGATTATTGTTTTTTCTATGTAAGAATTTTTCAGTGGTGAAAAAAGTGCTAAGATGTTTTACTTCAGTTAAAGTAATCATACTACAGTGTATAAATATTCTAAGTATTAGCATCAAAATATACTTAAAGTACGATAAGGTAAAGGTACTCATGCAGAGTGGCCCATTTCAGAATAATATATATTATATTCATGGGTTGTAATTATCGATGCATTAATGTGTTCACTTTAAGGTTGCAGCTGGTGAATGTGGAGCCAATTTTACCTGCTTTATATGTATATAATATAGAACAATTTATTACTTAATTGTATATTTAGTTTTGTTCTGAATCTGAAAAGTAAACTGTCAGATACATTTAGTGCAGTAAAAAAAAGCACAATATCTCCCTCTGACATGTAGCGAACTTGACTGACCAGTGGTTCTGGTTCCACCGGTTGACGGTGTCCCTGCGCGGCTCTCCATCCAGTCCCAGCCGCTGTCACAGTAGATCCGGATCTGCTCCAGCATGTGCAGCACCCTCATCTCCCGGCGGGCCTGGCCCTCGTCCTGCTGGGAGTAGATGATGTTGTGGAGGGCGGCGCTTGCTCTGGATTTGGCCTCTCTGGTGCAGCCAGTCACAGTACCTCCCGTCGCCGTCTCCCCGCCGCCCGGAGCTTCGTGCAGGATCTGGACCAGCAGGGGGACGCAGCCGGACTTTCTCATGGCGATGCAGCTGTCCTGAGAGCTGGACATAGCCAGCAGAGTCCGAGACATCTCCTCCTTATCTCTGTTCGCGAGCATGGAGAGCAGCCAGAACACCATCTCCACCTGAAGGGAGGGGCAGGACAACTGTCATATTAATATTAATACTAATATATTGTATTTATACACATATCATTATTATCATTAGAAGCAGTATTAATGAATTAAAAGAGCATTCTGGTGGATTTGTATGGTTAAACTTTTTACTAAAAAGTGTTAGGGTTAAACTGTAGCTTGATAAAATACAGGATATTTTGTTTATTATTTATTTTGCGTCAAAGTTATGTTTTTACTTAGATAAACTTGCAGCAAGTTGAGAAGTTGATGGAATAAAACTTTATGCATACCTTACTTTTGATTTAGATATTACAGCTTCCTAAAAGCATATTGATAAATCAGATATTGAATAAAAATATTTGTCCAAATACAAAATAGTACTGAGTCGATTAATCAATTATTCGATTGACAGAACATTAATTGGAAACTATTTTCATGGTTTCAATCACTTTTCAGTTTCTTTTTGTTATGGGACATTTTTATACTTTTAATACTTTAAGTACATTTTCCTGATTATTCTTACATACTTTTACTGAAGTAACATTTTAATGTGTGAGTACAGTTTGGTATTATTACTTTTACTAAAGTAAAGGATCTGATATTATTAGGCCGTTGTCATGAATATGTAATAAATGCTCCTCTGTGGTCAGTGATGCGTCACCTTGCTGCCTCCGTCTGCAGGAGAGTCTGTTCCCGCTGCAGCAGCTGAAGACGTGTTGTTCTCTGGTTCTCCAGCAGGGGGCTTCTCAGCTCCGGACAGCTAGACACACACACACACACACGCACACACACACACACACACACACACACACACACACACACAGAGAGAGTAAGAAGAAGAGACGAGGATGAGACAGAGAAACGACAAATTTGATTCGAGCTGATTTTTAAACAGAGCACCAAGCAGAGGGTCTGATTCCTGTCAAAGATGATCCAGTTATAGCGGAATAACATATACTAGCAATGTATTTTCAAATGTAACATTATACAACACCAATGTTGGGTAATATGATGATATATGCCACATTTAAACTGTTTTATCTATCAATGCAATAACCCTTGTATGAGATCACGGCAGACAAATCAATGAACAACTGATTTCTGGTGATTTTGGATTTGCAGGATTTGACATATTTCATGTGTAAAATGTTTCTCAATTTATTTCATTATTTTACTTACATCCAAGAACACAACGTCTATAAACGTGTGCATAAAATAACAGAATAATAAATACCACACGCACAAAGCAGAAATGTTACTACGGATAACGGAAAACATTAATCTTGTAAGATCAAAAGTATAAAAGTCTTCTGTACTAAACTGGGGATCTATTCAGTCATTATATCTTCTGTGGTATAGTCTGGTTAATCTGGCATATTTTTTTAACCTAAAAACTGAAATAAGGTCAATTCAAATAAAAATGATGTATCAGAATATAAGGAGTGACATTTTATCATTATATAATATATGTCATATATACTTTTTTTTGTTTGAGTGTTTTCTCCCAGCCAGTGTGGCCATTTAACAGAGTATATTTCTTTATGGAATATTATTTTTATTATTATTATTATCATTATAAATCCTGTGTGTGATGTCAGTTCTGGGCTAAATGCCAGAGAAGAGGAAGGAGAACAACACTGACCTATTTCTGCTTTCTGTGTGTTTTCAGGGCAACAGCTGAAGAATTTTAGTTTTATTACAGAAGCACAGACGGACACAGACGGAGAGGGACGATAAATACTTTTTATTTGATCTTTCAAACCCTGAAATACGTCCTGTTGGCTCACTAATTGCATACAGTTGATAAAACAATAATATTTTGATGTATTAACTGTTGATATCTTTACCTATTTCTTGTGTTTATGTATCTTAAGTATTATTATATATGTGCAAGTTATTATTTTCTCCTGTTTTTTTGTGCTTATGTTTTTTATTATTACTTCTTGTTTGCTTTTGTTTCTGAATTGATTAAATCTACATTGAGTTGTCTTTATAAGATAATTTAGGTTATTTTATATCCATATTGTAAATAATTAATGAATTATTATTTGTGTGTGTTTTGTAACCTGATGTTTCCACTGAGTGAAATAATTGAAACCACATATTTTATGTTCTTTATGCGTGAAGGGTTCCATCAGATGGAGACGTCCAACATGTCTGCTGCTTTACAAGAAGTTAAAACAAAAACTGTGATACGTTCATTCACCGCCTGCTAATCCTCTCACACACATGCACACACACACACACACACACACACACACACACACACACACACACACACACACACACACACACACACCTCTTTGTCTACAGACAGTCTTTGGCTCACACACACACACGCACACACACATCACACCCTGAGGCTTTGCCATGGTAACGGGATGGAGAGAGGGGGGATGAAAGCTTTGATACAACTCTCTGAGGATTTCAGTCTGTGAATCCAAATTAAGTTTAGGGTGTGTGTGTCTGTGTGTGTGTGTGTGTGTGTGTGTGTGTGTGTGTGTGTGTGTGTGTGTGTGTGTGTGTGTGTGTGTGTGCGCGCGCGTGTGTGTGTGTAAACCTGTATATTTCTTCCTGTGTGTCTGAATGTTTGGCTCTGATCCTAACCTCCTCCATTAAACAGCCAGCTGCACACATGACCACAAAATGGACGGCAGCGAGCCGAGAGGAGACGAGGAGAAACATGATCACTAACATCTACAACTGCAAGACAGATTCTCAGGAAACATCACCGATGCACCAACGAATGCAGAACGACACGAGAAAACAATCCAGAGCCGAATAAACTGAAAAAATAATTAGCAACTACTTTCATAATTGATAAATATATCTGTGCATTCATATCACATCTCTTTATCCTGTATATAATGTCTACTATTAGCATTATTTGTACTTACACCTGCACTCTACAGTGTTTCCCCTACCATTGTCTTGGCAGGGCGCAAAAAAAAAAAAAAAAAAAGTCTTTATTCACAACTCACTTTTGATCTAATTTATGTGCACGTTTCAGTTTGTACTGTCTACTCTGCGCATTCACATTCTCTCCTTTGCTCTGTTTTGCGAAGGGCGGGGCTTCGTAGCTGACACACACGCGTGCGCACACACCTACAGAGCGGAAGAAAGGAGAGGGGAGAACTAAATAGAAACCGCGCCACGCACGCAATCTCTCCGCGCCACGCACGCGCACGCAATCTCCCCGCGCCTAAAAGTTGCTCACCTGATTTTTCAAGCAAAAATACCAAAAATGTCCTGAATTGAGTTTTAAAATGTGCTGCTTTCTTTGTCTGTAATAAACTGAATATCTAATGGGCAGTTGGTGGGAAGTTTGAACATCACTGTGGATGTTCGATCATTTCATAAAACCAAAAATGAATTCATCCATCGAGAAAACATTTGTAATATCAGTTGTTAGTTGCAGCCTTAAAGCATACCTGTCAACATTGGAATCCGCCCATATTTTAACAGCTCTCAGCCCCCCAGCCCCCACCCATGTAAATGTAAACACATAAGGGACGGGTATAGGCCTATACATTCAGGAAATACATGTTTATGTAAAGTATGTATTTTATTTATTAGTTATTATCATCAATTTATTTAATGATTGATGAGTTGTGTGTCTTTTGTTTTCCCGATGAGTACATCCTTGCGATGGCAGAGTCGGGAAACATGTCCGCTACACTGTGACTGAAATCATCGCAGAAGCTGAAGGCTACATTATTTTTGACACAAAGCATCGACATCTTTCCCTCAGCTTTGGTCACTTGGTCTGCCTCCGACACAGTTCTTGTCACACATGAAGTCATTGACAGTGTATGTTTTGTGCCTCTTGGCGTGCTTGTGCTTGGACGATTGTTCATGCTGGCGAACATCGCATATTCCGCCGTGTGCAATGCTAACATCTGAATGGCACACCCGACTCTGCTTTTTATTAAATAATGGAAGGTCTCCTCCCATTTGTCTAGTTACTTGCATAAAGTTTGAACTTGTTTGGCAGGTACAACTGCGTCTCCATCTATCTCCCGTTCACTGTGAAAAATACGGGATAATCCCGGGAAAAATGGGAGGGTTGACAGGTATGCCTTAAAGCAATTACTGTTCATACATGTTGAGGCAGAACATTGTTTTATGATCAATTCGATCCAAAATATCTGGAAAACTTCACATAAGATTCTCATGAAGTTTATGTTCCCAGTTAACAGAATGAATCCTCATGATTCTGGTGATCTTTCCTGTAGCGCCACCAGGACAGCACGTACACACACATATGATATCTCATCTAATACATCCTGATCTCATTCCTGCTCTCCAGAGGATGAACCCTTATGCGAATAGTTCGACATGATACAAACATTGTAGCTCCACACCTGTGTCCGAAATCAATGTTTACTATATAGTGCTCTATATTATGTCTGCCAGCACATTACGTTCTGCCTCTCTCCCACAGTGATTCAGAACTCAATTTACTGTCCATTATCTACTTTAGAGATATTTCAGATTAACGCTCTGGTGACCAAAATCATAACAAAGGAGCCTGATTATGTCAGAATCTATACTATAGATTAATAATTCATTTTACGTGTTTGGTGGTTTATATGACTCATCCCTCGTGAGATTATTCTGACACATTAATAAACAACAGCATCCAACAGCATAATATACTGACCTCATACTAATATGAACAGCAGATCATTTACATAAATATAAGTGCACATAATGTACATAAATGGAAATGTATGCACCGAATAATGTACTAAAATGTCTAATTGATGCATGAATAATGAAAATATATTTTATACATGTATATAGATGTCTTTGAGTTACAAGAAAAGCGCTATAGAAGTGTGTCTTACATAAGACAGAGAAACCTGGACACACACAACTAAAACTGTCTGCAGACACAAAGTGAGTTTATGTGAGTTGTGAGAACTGAGCCTATAAAACAGTGTTAGCTGGTCTCTGTGACGGTGATGTTTTCATCTCCCTGCTCCTCGTTGTTATTCTCAGAGGGAAGCCGAGCAGCAGAAAGGAAGAGCCGACTCGCTCTCTTTAACTCAGACACTCTCGCTCCGTGCCGGCCCTGCAGCCTGGCAACAGCCAATCACAGATCAGCTCCGAGACCTGGTTTTTTTCTGCATAGCAACGAGCTGAGATGGAGAGCAAGGAGGAGGAGGAGGAGGAGAGTCGTCTACATGTTTAATCACGTCCTTCAGGTTCTACTGACCCAGAAACTTCATGTAAGGAACTCTGAAGAACTCACGAGATAATACAAGTTAAAGTGCTGAGTGTCAATAAGTTCAAATGAATGTTTAAGACATCTGGGACAATATTTAATTAATTTTCTTACAGCCTCTGGTTCCAGTAACAACTATATTTTAGTATTGATTAATCCGTTAAATATTTTGTTCATTAACTGGTTGGTTACGGTGGGCACGTTCACACAGTCCAAAGCAACAACATTACTGATTCAAATGCTTAATTTACTATCTGAATGGTTGAAAATGAATGAAACAATTAATCATTTTAGTTCTATTTGATTATATTTAGTCCCAGTGAATCACACAGTGAGTTTATTAATATTGTCTGCATATTATTTCAAACGGATAGTTCGGCCTCTGTTCTTAGATCTACTTTATTCTACCTACTGTTTATTATGTATTGCTTTATTTAGAATGTTTGCTTCTTACCTCTAAACCTAAACCTTGTTTAGTGGTTGATGTGTCTGTCTCTCTCAGTGGTGTAAAACGTTTGCACATATTTTAAATAAAAGCAGAAATACTTTATATCAAGTAAACTTCCTGCATTCAAAATGTTCCTTAAGTAAAAGAACAAAAGTACTTGCATCAAAATAAACTTAAAGTATCAAAACTAAAAGTACTCATTATGCAGAAGGAACCATATCAGAATAATATAGTGTTGGATTATAATTATAAGGTGTTTTTAATGATCCACCTGCTAAATAATGAATTAATACAGATGATATATTATATAATATTCATGAAGACAGACCTCGCCCCTCCTCCACCAATCAGCACAAAGACCATTTCAACTCACTGTTTTAACTGTAACAGTTGCTTCAGCTTTTATTTAGCAGATCTGAGAGTTTCACTTTCCCAGATTAACAAACGTGAACATCTCATGAAAATGTATATTATATTTAAAGTTTCAGCAGCTTGTTAAACACAGACAAACACTGTGTCAGCTGTTTACTAACATGTTAGCATCAGCTACTTTAAAAGGTTAAAATATGTCAGAAATGTTTTGTTTGCTGAAAACAAGTGGCCGAAATTAATGCGTTAATGCAACTTTAATGAACATGCGTTAACTTTTTCTTAATAAACATCTACAAAGTTTAGAGAGATTAAAGTGTTTACAGTATTGAACGACACCTTACACACACAGTTATACAACTATATTCGTGCAAACCCTCATCAAATACATTTAATCCTGAACTTTAGAGCCTTTATTAATTAGAAACTTACTATACGTAATGCTACTTTTGTAAAATAATGTAAAAACTATGAATACAGTGATGACATGATGGCTCAGTGGGTTTGTGGTTTTAAAAGAATGACTGAGTTTTGGTTCGATGGCTATTAGAAAACACCAAACTCTAACTAACCCTTTAAAAAAGTGAAAAGCAGCCGAGCACTCTCTTTTCCTTAGAGCAGAAACACAGAGAGAAATGACTGCACACTGAAGCTGAGCAGTCACAGAATCTGAGAGACAAACTGGTTGAACCAGAAACTTGTTCAGCTGAATGAAGGAATGTCGATGGTCCGTTTAAACACAGAGAGAGACGCAGATTACAGCCACAACACGCTCAGACTGAGGATACACAATTGGATTTGTTTTTTAGTCATCTTGTTGTGTTTTTAAAAGAAGAATCAGACAAAAACATGGAGGCTGAAGCAGCTGTAAGTATCTGTCTAAAACGCGCTGATTGATTAACATTGTCAGACGAACTTTAATCAAGCCTGAACATGAATGTAGAGGTGTACAGACAACATTAATCTGCGACCTCAGAGAGTTAAAAAAACAGTGAAACATTGAAACAATAGTTAAGTTATGAATCAAATGTTCTGCGTCTCCAGTTTAAATAATTGTAGGATGTTCTGCTTGTTACTGTTTTATGATTTAAATATATTATTTTTAATGTAAATTGGTGTGTTGGTCAGACTATATGCTAACATTAGCATGCTAACATGCTCACATTGACAATGCTAACATGTTGGACCAAATTTGAACCCAAATCATCTAATCAACATAAATTGGTAGCATTAGAGACAAGAGCTTGCCAAAGACAAATCAAGTAAGAACAACAATGACTAAGAATTAATGACGACTATGTGTTACTAATTCTACATGTATCTGAAATACAGGTGTTCTCTGAAGTCTCCAACAATACAAACAAAGAAATGAGTCCTGTTGAGGAACCCTCACAGGAAAAAGAGCAGAAAGTGCCTGAAATACGTCTCCAAGAAGACGAGGTGACCAAGGAATGTGACCCAGCAGACCAAAAGGACGAAAACATGAGGACGAAAGACTTCATTAAGACAAGTCAGAGGGATATAAGATCCATGAGCCCGCTGAGTTTTCTCAAAGAGGACTTGAGCCAGTTGAAGGAAGAAGTGTTGAAGGTGTTCAGGGACAAAGACGCAAACCCATCGAGTCAGGCAGAAAATAAACCTGCCATCAGTACACTCAATCTCCTGAAAGAGGACTTTAGCCAGTTTAAAGAAGACGTGACCAGCGTCTTTACCTTGTCCAAAGAGCCCAAATCCACAGATCCTAAAATGAGTCAGTCAGCAGAGAAGACGGTTAACCGTCGGAGCTTTCTTAGTTTTAAAGACGACATTTCTAATGTCTTCAGAATGGGTCTTTCAAAGGAGAGAGACAACAAGGCCGTCACTGCGAAGGAAGACTCACCCAACACTTTCAAAGTAAAAACTGAAAGGACCGATGAACCCTTTTTACAGAGTCTGTTCAGAAGAGACAAAAAGACTTCCCAAAAAGCAGAGAACACTCAGGAAGTTAAAAAGATATTTTCAGAGACAAGCGAGGAACAAATGAACGCTGGTTCTAGGAGAAACCTGTCACAGCAGAACAAAGAGACAGTCAACGCCGAGAAAATCAACGAAAGCATAAGAGACATTAATGAAGACAGAGAAGTGGGTATAACTGTCTCTGATGAGAAAACGACAATTCTTTCTGAAACACACCAGACTGAGGAGATGATTCCTATGTCACAGACAGGTAGGCTGGATCTTTTTCACTGTAAAACTAAACATTTATGGAGAAACCCATAAACCTGGATAATAACCAAAATAATCCATAATCCAGATAATCTCGTAAATCCTCAAAAATATTTTTCACTTTTAGAACAATTTACGTCACAGCATTAGGTACAATGTTAGCTCTGCCCTATAAATCTGGATTCATTAGCACATTTCTTTGGTAAATTTAGCAAGTGATTCAAAAGAAAGGATGACATTTTCTTTAGGGTGTAGCTATAGAGAGTTGAAGACCGGACATTACTTCCTGTCTAGCTTCTGCTCCATCAGGTTCAGTAACTCAATTCAATCTGTCATTCAGCATTTATTTGAAAAACATATATTTCCTGAGGTCCATATTCAAAGATAATTCACTACAGACCTGGATATTAAAATTAGATTTCTTCAAGTAAAACTACAATACATATTATGGCATACTACCTGCTGAGTGGGAGTTTGTGCTATTGTTACTTGGTTTAGACTGTATCAATACCATTCACCAACGCTCTTTCCTAAATTATTCTTCAAACCGTTTAGCTTTAATCTCTGCTGTATAAAACAACGTCTACATAACCTTATAACAGACACATCTGAACTTGCCGGTTGGCAGGACTGTGTATCACGTCACCCAAGTACGAGTCCAAAAGAACAAACAAAACAGGGACCCCTTCATTAAAACATTTCTCCATAATGCTACTACTACTAAAAAAACCCTGAGGGTAACTTTAACCTTAAACATACATATGTCATTTTAAAGTCATTACATGTATTATATTGTATATTAACTCTACAGCCGAGCAGAGATGTGAGAGGGAGGAGTCGAGTGACGACTCCACCGTAGTGTCAGCAGAAGATGAGACGATAAGTGAGGAAGAACAAGAAGAAAAAGAAAAAGAAAATGAAAAAGAAGAACAAGAACAAGAAGAACAAGAACAAGAACAAGAAGAACAAGAACAAGAACAAGAACAAGAAAAAGAAAAAGAAAAAGAAAAAGAAAAAGAAAAAGAAAAAGAAAAACAAGAACAAGAACAAGAAAAAGAAAAAGAAAAAGAAGAAAAAGAAGAACAAGAACAAGAAAAAGAAAAAGAAGAACAAGAACAAGAACAAGAAAAAGAAAAAGAAGAACAAGAACAAGAAAAGAAAATAATAAGAGGAAGAAGTAAGAAATAGAACAAGAACAAGACAAGAAAAAGAAAAAGAAGAAGAGTAATAACAAAACAATAACAATAAAAAGAGAACAATAACAATAACAATTGACAATAAAAATAAATAATAAAAAAATAAGAAGAAAATAAAATCAATAACAAGAAAAATAAAAAGAAAAAAGAAAACGAAAGAAAAAAGAAAAAGAAAAAGAAAAACAATAACATAACAATAAAATAAATAAAATAACATAAAATAAAATTAAAAAAAAAAAGAAACAATAAAATAAGAATATTAATATAATATAATATAAATATAAATATAAATATAACAATAACAATAAAATAAAAATAAAAATAAAAATAAAAATAAAAATAAAATAAAATAAAAATAAAAATTAAAAAAAAAATAACAATAAAAATAATAATAGTAATATTAATAGAAATATAAAGATAAATAAAAATAATAACAATAACAATAACAATAAAAATAACAATAACAAGAACAAGAAAAAGAACAAGAACAAGAACAAGAACAAGAACAAGAACAAGAACAAGAAAAAGAAAAAGAAGAAGAGGAAGAGGAAGATAAGGATAAGCTTTCCTGGGAGCCTCTGTCCTCTGGGATCAATCTCTTTAGTCTGAGAAAGCCAAACATAGACGACATGAGGTGAGTTGAACTATAAGAAGACAAACACTTTGTTGGCAGGCAAATCTAAATGTTATACATAATATTAAGCTGTATGATGTTGTGGTTATTTCTGCTCTTGCAGGGGTCAGCCGGGAGGAGACATGTGGTCGCTGAAAAACTGTAAGCTCACATCGATTTTATGCCTTTTTGCGTCATATATAACGTTAGAGTATCATTTGCATAGAATCATAACATTTACTAACATAGTTAGAGGGTTCATTGTGGTTACTAAAATGTATTTTATGTCTGTTATCCCAAGATCACAACTTTATTGTTTTGTTATTGTTATCTAATGTCAGTGTAACAATTTAATAATCATGTTCATCGTAATCTTTTAAAGGACTGGTTGTCCAGCTCCTTACAGATGCTTGTAACTGTTTGTTGTAGTCGTCCTTGTTGTGGTGTGATCTCATATCTGCTTGGCCAATCATAGTCAACAGCACTGCAGCCAACACCTGAATGTAGTTGTACTGGGATTTAGTATTACCTCCTGAGCAGAGCCCACATTTGGTTCCAGGAACTCATCTCCAAAGAGAGGATCATTTATTACGTTACATTATGTTCCCGTTTTCCTCATTAAAAATGAAATATCTTAAAACATTACCTTAAAAGACCAGCTGCAGAAAGCCCAACTAAAACATAATTTGTCCTCTTGAGATGATGTGAAAATGAAATGGTGATCTAGGAGCCACAGCTGCTTTTGTATCGAGAGAATACTGGATTGTATTTCCCACTATTTAGGCTTTCATGGGTAAAAACATACTTCATTGCTCGGATACATTGATTTCTCATGTTTAAAGCTGCAACAAGCAATTACTATGGTTAATCGTCAGTGATAAGCCCTAAAAAATAATTCGTTTTTGATAAATTGAGTCTATAAAATCCAAAACATTATGACTAATGTCCAACATGGTTCTTCAAACTCTTTGTTCAGTCTTGCTTACAGTCTGAAACTTACAGAGGCTTGATTTATTCCTGAATCAACTAATCTTGTTCCTTGTTTCGTCCCTCAGTTGCCTGTTATTTGACCTTTGACCCCAACACTGCCAACTCAGAGCTCCATCTGAACAACCGCAACAGGAAGGTGACAAGAGTATGGTCGGACCACTGGCCCACGGACCACCCAGACCGGTTCAAGCGTTGCTCCCAGGTCCTGTGCAGGGAGGGGCTGCTGGACTCTGTGTACTGGGAGGTTGTGTGGAGCGGTGGCGCTGACATCGGCGTCACCTACAACAGCATCTCCAGAGACGGAGACACGGTGAGCTGTCTGCTGGGACACAACGACCGGTCGTGGAGTCTTGAGTGTTCAGAAGGAAGCTACACACCGTGCCACCATAACAAGAGGTTCAGGTCCTCCTCGCCCCAACCCTTCACCCACAGAGTCGGGGTTTTCCTAAACTGGTCTGTAGGTGCTCTGTCCTTCTACTGTGTCTCTCAGGACACCATGGTTCACCTTCATACCTTCACCTCCACCTTCACTGAGCCTCTGTACCCGGGTTTCTGGGTCTGGGCCTATGACGGCTCTGTGTCGCTGTGTCAGGTGGAGTTAGACTGGGAACGACTGCTGCAGTGAACCACTGATAAAAGGTTGGGACATAGGGGTGACGTGGAGGGCAAGGATCACAGAGGACTCAAGCTGATTGGTTGATCCAATTGCTGTCTGGAGGTGACTGTAAACATTATGCTCCGTACATATAAAAAATAAACCATGTTAGCATTTCTGGATCAACCCCTGAGTCCGTTCGCCTCCATTTAGTGTGGAGAAATATGTTTCAGGCTTAAGGTCTGGTCACATCAGAAAGTGGCACAGCAAAATTCAACTGTGTGACGTCTTTGTGAGAATAACTGGCAGCAACTGAAGACTTCAAATTAGACTCTTTACACATCATATATTGTATGATTTTATCTGTCAACCTCAACTGACCCAGACCGGAACAAACCCATCGTTTGTCTCAAATCAGATTAATCATGATCTCAACAGTCCTAATGTGTGTCTCCACCTTTAGTTGATTTAACACTTGAATCACATCCATGATTCCACTTAAAGATCTAAACAAGTCAACTGAACAGCCTTGCTTTTGTGTCGGCTAACTTCCGAAAATGTCCTGACGTCCAGAGCGAAACATTTATGAACCTTTATACTGTATTTACTGCTGTTATGTGTGTGTGTATATTTATGTTCATGTGATCCATCTGTTTGCGTATTGTGTGTATGTCTGACCTGTAGCTGGGTCTCTTGACTCCCTCGGGCTTCCTGCAGCTCTTGCTCCAGCTGCTCCAGACGAGCAACGCGAATCTGCAAAACAACACACACACGCACACACACAGTTCAGACCCGTCCAGATGTGCTGTGTCTCCATCAACCAGCTGTCTGTGTTGCATACCATAAGCAAGGATTCAACAATGTAGTTTAATAAAAAAATATTTAAATACATTTTTATTTTTAAACTGTTGTTAATAAAAAAATATTTGATGACATAATCTGCTGTAGCTCCAATCAGCAGCCTCGCTCTCACCTGCGTCCTCTGAACCACCTCGTCGCTGGTGCCGAAACGTTCCTCCATCACAGACTGAACCTGCTGAGCTTCAAACTCCAGCTGCTGCCGGATCAGATCCATCTGCAGAGAAAACTACAACAACAGTGCACACAGAGTTCAGTACAAACATGAACATCTCCTCACCTGACACTCTGATACAAAAGGTCACACATACACATTTGATGTACTCACAGCAAAAAAGAATATAAATGATTTTTACTGATCTTTTATTTTGACAAATACAGTACAGTTACTGACTTCCTGTTTAGAGCACAACAGTCAGATGACTTATTAATCATTTAAGTAATTTATCTAACTAAACATCCACACTCGGGCTCCATTTAGAAAAATAACTCTTAGTTTTTACTTCAATAAAAGTACTGCATTCAAAATGTTACTGAAAAGTACAACGTAATAGATCTAGTTGTAGTACAGGAGGTTTTTGGGACAGGGGGTTGCTGGTGCATAGTTCACTCCTCTCCTCTCCTCCGCTCTGTCTTTGACTTTAGGTGTGCAGGAGCGAAACAGTGGTGAATGCGCAAGGCAAGAAAAAAACAAAAAACTTGAATTTCTGGGGGCACGGGGTTCTGTTGGGGGACTATATATGTATCTTTATTTTAACGGTGCGCGATTTACCTGCACTACACTTTTGGGCACCCCTGTTGTAGTAGCAGCAACATACTCAAGTATAGACCTCAACATTTACTTTAGTAAATGCACTTGGTTTCTCTCCGCCACTGTATAGTGTGTGTGTGTGTGTGTGTGTGTGTGTGTGTCTTTGTGTGTGTTCGCACCGTGTCGATGCGGGGCAGTTGAGCCAGTCTCTGTGACAGCGCCTCCAACTGGCTGAAGTACCAGCAGCGGTCCCTCTCCTCCCGGTCGATCTCCCCCAGCAGGAGGTTCCTGCAGACGGTCACACACAGATATCACTGTTAGCTTCAGGGCTGCTAACGCTCGACACACCGGCTCTCACGCCGCCAAAACAAACCTCATGCCAAATAAGAGCTACGAAGCCCCTGCTCAGAGTAAAGCGACAAAGGTGATCTGAGTTTGATCCACAAACAGGATAACGTATAAAAGTGTTCTCTACATTTCAACACTGGTCCGTAAGCAAAACACAAGTTGTGTGGCTCTAGTTGAGGGCACACGTTCCATGTGTATGACATATATGCATATGTACATATGAAAATCTTTATGTATCTTACATATTGTAATTATAAATTGAGCATCTTCACATAAATTAATCAAATTAATATGGCTACTATTTGGCCCTATAGAAAAGCTCATTTCAGGATTTATCCTCTGGACAATTTGAGCAGAACGTTATGAGATATCTCACTCTGAACCGAAATGATGGATCCACCACCATTTCTAGAAGAACTACAAGGATAATCTCACCTCTCCTTGTACAGCTCCTCCTGGTGGTGGTCGCTCATTCTTCCATCAGCTCCACTGATCACAGCTGTTTTGGGCGGCGCTCCATCCAGGAAGTGATGCGACAGCATGAAGGCGGCGGCCTCCCCCCCAGACGCTGCGCTCAGACGGGACAATTGCTCTGAGCGGACTCTTGGCTCTGCCCACCGCCGAGGAAGAGGAGCAGGAGGAAGGCAGAGCAAGACGGTCGTCTAGGTCCGCCCCTCCAACTCCAACCGGCCCCGCCCCTCCTTGACCCGTCAGCAGCCTTAGGTTGTGCGGTTGGTGCTTGAGTTCGTAGTAGTTGGTGAGGTCCATGTGGAGCTCTGAGGGAGGGAGACGAGCAGTAATACATCAAATAATCAATCAATCAATCAAATAATCAATCCTATATTTCTGTTTCACTGATCCCTTCGTTCCTTTCCTTCTCCCCTTCTTCCTTGATTCATTCCTTCCTTTCATTCCTCACTTCCTTCCCTTCACCCTTCCATCTTCCTCTCTTCCTTCCTTTCTTACTGACTTAATCCTATAATCACAGCTACTGTTGATCTCTGGAGTTAATAGAATTTCAGTCCAGACCAAACTTGACATGAATTAGTTGTCTAATTTGATTGAGTCATAACGAGGCTGCAGCCAATCAGGTTAGCTAATTGAGTCGATTCATGTCTTTGTGGAAGATGATTGGTCCCACCGGAACCTTAGAAACCAGCAGAGTCGGTAGAATCACCTCATCTATTGTTTCAAGTCAGCGAGGACTTTAAAGGAACATTACACAGTTTTTAATGTTATAAATGCCGGCAACATTATCTGCCTAGCAAATTCATCATTGTTGAAAATAAAATAAAAACTCAGGAATGCACTTCTACTACTACTGTTTGTTCTGTTCTGTCATGCTTTTCATGTGTTGCATAATCAAATAAGCTACAAATGCAGTTCAGTGTGCGACCCTGTGTTGCATCATGACAATAAATTATCCTTGAATCCTTGAAACTGACCTTTGAGTTGATGCAGCACGTCGCTCCTCCCGGACGAGGCCAGTGTTCCTGCCTCCTGCTCCAGTTTACTCTGCAGCTGCTTCAACACCTCCTGCATCAGAAGAGGAGGAACAACCACCGATTTACAGACAGGAAACCTCCTAAGTGTCAACTAAAGGTTTGATTCAGATAAAGAAAAAAGGCTCCCTTTTATGAAACCTTATTAAAGCTGTTGTGTGTAAGAAAATTGGCATAAAGTAATAGTATATAATAAAAAATTATCTTTTAAAACCCACCATGTGTAATTTGTCTGTATTTTGATGTGAACTCCTCCTCAGGACATTACAAGCTCAGATATAAACCTCCTCATTCTGTTCTCTGAATGTGGTAAGAGTATGTATGGCATAAAGTGTCCTCTGGTTCCTTTTTACTCTTAAGTGAACTATGAAAAAACCATCAAAACACCAAAAAGTTCAGACAAAAACTCGACTCCATAAAAGATACAACTCCCATAAATCCATGAGTGGCAGATACAATCTCCCTTCATCCTTGAAGTTATTCCTTCATGTCCAGGCGAGCTTCCTCTCCTGATCTGAACTCTGCATGATGGACGTCGAAGATAAAAATAAATGTCCCTTGTCCTCCTGCAGAATCACCTGCTGCAGGTGAACCATGTTCAGCTGCTGTCAGTCTGAAACTGTTTGCGTGTCGGACGTCCTGATTCTGATAAAACCAGCTGAGCTCAGTCTGATAATCCAGCTGCTGTCAGCATCTGGACACGTGACTGTGTGTGTGTGTGTGTGTGTGTGTGTGTGTGTGTGTATTTGTGTGTGTGTGTGTGTGTAGTCACAGGCATGTATACACATACATGAATGTTTATCTGTGTGCAGATGATGGGATTTATGTGCAGCAGGCTTTGGGTCTTAGCCTGATTTCACAGTTTTCTCGCTTTGATTTTATTTATTATTTTCATACAAATTTTGTTCATTTTAGATTCAGGTTTTGATTTTAAAAAGTTCTCTAAAATAAGCAGTGGCTTACATATGTTTTCCCACACATTAATTTTAATGAACAGAAAAACAATTAAATTAATGATTTGGTTCATTTTTTGCATTGCATTTGAATGAACCTTCATTCCATCACAAAGAGGACATTTATACATACATATACACATATATTTCATCCATCCATCCATCCATCCATCCTCCGATTGGGAGATCCCGAGGCGTTCCCAGGCCAGTGAGGAGATATAATCTCTCCACCGAGTCCTGGGTCTTCCCCGGGGTCTCCTCCCAGCTGGACGTGCCTGGAACACCTCTCTAGGGAGGCGCCCAGGTGGCTCCTTACTAGATACCGAACCACCTCAACTGGCTCCTTTCAACGTAAAGCAGCAGCGGCTCTGCTCCGAGTCTCTCACGGATGGCTGAGCTTCTCACCCTATCTCTAAGGGAGACGCCAGCCACCAGTCTGAGAAAACCCATTTCAGCTGCTTGTACCCGTGATCTTGTTCTTTCGGTCATGACCCAGCCTTCATGACCATAGGTGAGGGTAGGAACGAAGATCGACCGGTAGATTGAGAGCTTTGCCTTCTGGCTCAGCTCTCTTTTCATCACAACGGTGCAGTAAAGCGACTGCAGTACCGCCCCCGCTGCTCCGATTCTCCGGCCAATCTCCCGCTCCATCGTCCCCTCACTTGCGAACAAGACCCCGAGGTACTTGAACTCCTTCACTTGGGGTAAGGGCTCATTCCCTACCCGGAGTAGACAATCCACCGGTTTCCTGCTGAGAGCCATGGCCTCAGATTTGGAGGTGCTGATCCTCATCCCAACCGCTGCACACTCGGCTGCGAACAGATCCAGTGACTGTTGAAGGTCACAGACCGATGATGCCATAAGGACCACATCATTTGCAAAGAGCAACGATGAGATCCTCAGGCCACTGAACTGCAAACCCTCTCCTCCATGACTACGCCTCGATATCCTATCCATGAAAATCATGAACAGGATTGGTGATAAAGCGCAGCCCTGGCGGAGGCCAACATTCACTGGGAACGAGTCCGACTTACTGCCGAGTATCCGGACACAACTCTCGCTTTGGGCGTACAGGGATTGGATGGCCCTCAGAAGTGACCCCCTCACCCCATACTCCCGCAGCACCTCCCACAGTATCACCCGGGGGACCCAGTCATACGCCTTCTCCAGATCCACAAAACACATGTAGACCGGATGGGCGTACTCCCAGGCCCCCTCCAGGATCCTTGCGAGAGTGAAGAGTTGGTCCGTTGTTCCACGACCAGGATGGAATCCGCATTGTTCCTCTTCAATCAGAGGTTCATATATTTCATATGCTATTTTAAAGATGAAATAAGTCACTTTGTGCACATCACTTTAAAAAACCATACCACTGTTTTTTTTGTTTGTCAATTTACCACAAATAAATACATAAAGTTTAATAGCAATTATTTTGATGATCGATCAAGTTGTTTAGGTCATAAACAAAAAGCCTAAAAATTATCTGGTTCCAGTTTCTGAAATCATACTTTTGTTTGTCAATGATAAACAATAAGTAAAATAAAGTAAACATGGTGTAAAACATCAAAGATTATGGTCCTTTAATTCTGTGTAGGTGTTGGTGTTGGTGGTGTTTGTGTAATGTCCAAACTGACCTTCATGCCGGTGGTCTCGGTCTCCAGTTTGGACAGGTGGTTGGAGTTGTCCTCCAGCTCCCTCCTCAGGTGGGAGTTCTCCTTACGGAGAGCCTCCACCTGGTGGGCCAGCTGGTTGTATGAAGCCACAGCGTTGGCCATCTTCACACTCTGCTGCGCCTCCTGCAGGAGCACAGAGGAGGAGGAGGAGGATGAAGAGGAGGTATGTTAGACTGAGTGATGAGAGACTCGTGGCAGGTTTTATCAACCAGCTTCACATTCATAGAGTTTGACCCGACGCGCCAGATGGGTTGTTATACAGAACCATCTGAGAAGCCTTCATTGGAAACTGTCCAAGCACTTTCAAAAAATACTTGGCAGGGGATTGGATCAAATCAATCAAACTCTTGCGGAAGGCAGTCAGGAGGGAGTAAAATCATCTTTTCTATCAAGAGAAGCCTTCAGTGCCGTTCTTTGCTCTACTTTCAATGAAGAAATATTCTCCAGTTCTGATATAACTGATGCTATTGCAGCATGCTATGCTAACCTCTTTAGGAGCGGCCATGTTGTTTTGAACAAACAGTCTCCTCTCTGTGTCCTCACACACAAACACCTAAACCCCGCCCGTAGCTGCCAGTAGCTCCTCATAGGATCTGACGTATTACTTGAAGCCTGACAAGATGGATTTTCAAGTGACCTTGTGATATGGCAAGGTAAACTGGGTGGTTCTCCTTCTGTGTAATGAAAATGTCTTCCTGTCATATTGGAAATCTCTCAGATGATGAAAACCTGTGCTAGTGACAGCACGAGATGTAAACATTATTGGGATCCTCCTTAGCTGAGCTGTAACGTTAGCTAGCTCAATCGATATCGCAAACACTCTGCACTTCACACCAAAACAATCTAGATTGATTAAAGGTAAGACGAAAAATATGTATTTCTGATTCTGAAGTGAACTGTCCCTTTAATAGAGGTATTAAAACTTGGCTAAAAGAGTTCTCACACCTAATACCCCCATAGACACACGTGTATTTTGAATTTAGTTTTTTGTATTTTAGCTTTTATTTATTTTTATTCTCCTGCGGACAGATATTGTAAATTAGCATTTTGCAACAAACACTTAACACAGTGCATCTCGTTCTTGTGCATACATATATGTTACAATTATAATGCTACTGTGAGGTCTCTATCAAATAAACTAAACTAAACTAACTAACTAACTAACTAACTAACTAACTAACTAACTAACTAACTAACTAACTAACTCTTGCTCCTCCTGGGGAGCAGATGGCTCACAGGGAGTGTCTAATCATCTGTCAGCTTCACTTTGACTCTGTGTTTCTCAGTCTGTTAGATAACATGTTATCTAAGTTTCTCCTGCGGCTGTTTTCCAGCCTCCACTCATCTGATCCTGAAACAGTCTGATAACACAAAACACTTTCCACTCGCTGCTCTGCTTCTCATCTTCCTGCTTTTAGCTTGCTGCAGAATTTTTTTTAATTTGATATGTATTTATTACAAATGTGTTTATTTAACCTTCTTAACAACTTATCAACTAATTAAGATAAATATCAGATTTGTTGCTTGTTGCTGTGTATTGTATTCTTTTTTGTGTTGCTTTTAGTATTAGTACCAGATAATGTTACATAATAACAATACTAGTTGTTGAAACATAATCTCATGTAGATTTTGAATGTATCGTCAAAACGAGGAAACATATTTATTGGACAAAACTAAACTGACAACATGTTTTCCTACAACATCCAAAGAAAGTTGTTGAATGTTTTTATATGTTTAAAAAACTCAAAGCTCCTGGTTAATGTTCAGGAGAGGAGACTGCAGAAGCCTCATATTTTCCTCAGATAAACTTTCGGTTGCATTCTTGCACTAAAGATGAACGTATGAACAGGAGGAATGATTATAGGAAGCTAAACCTGTTTCAGTGTTCATGTGGACGCCAGAGAAATTGTGAACCTGTCCTTTAAACCATAACCACCATCTTTCCTGACCCTACAAGAAAATCTTTGCAGACATGGTTGCGTATTGTCTTTACTGACATTAATCTTTTATTTTCAGTACAGTGCATGCTTATATCCTATTTTAATAACTGTGTTGGCATTATACTCTTCTTCAGGATGACTGTAACATCTGTCCAGTGACTACGCAGTTTGCAGAAACATGCACCCTGCAAAAATAAACCAACGATCAATAAACTCAGATTGAGTCTGTGTGACATTACTGCACATGCTCAGTGAGCTCTTTGAAGCTACTCATGTGACAGAATCAGTCAGTGACCTTCACTGCAGAGACAACGAGGCGGAAAGCTCAGGCCAACATGTGGAGAGGATGTGACGCTGCTCTTTGTTTGTTTGTTTCAGACATTTAATTAAAAAAAAACTGACTGTCTCTGTTGTTATTCAGATGATTTCATATCTCCGTCATCAGGCTTTCGTGCTCAGTGCAGCAGATCTGAAGTCAGCAGGCGGTCAGTGCAGCAAATGTCACTGCTGCATTCATTATGAGGAGCTGACCTCCAGGGGATTGTGGGTAGGAGGAGGGTGGAGGAACCCGATCTAGACTGTCATTTAATGTGGATTTAGTGGACGTGTTCTCAAGTTACAGGACAGACTGCAGAGAACTCATTTTATTCTCCTTTTTTCAATCTTTTTATCAAAACGCAGAGCTGATAAATAAGAGACAAACAAATCCTTATTTTTACCATAATGCACTCACAGGTTAACAGCATTTTAAATGTGCAATCAGTGATTTTTGACCACATCCATTTGATAATCTCTAGACAGTGTTCACTATGAGTTCTAAATGATAAACATTTTGTGTTTAATAGTTGATCATGATTACAAAATATCAGCCTGCTTAATTGTTTTCTACTTTAACTGTATGCTTCAAGCCCAAACTTCATCTGATTCTAACTATCTTCCTGTTGACCAGAGTGACGAGTCAGCTGCTTCTACGGCTGCTGATAGAAAACACCAAATATGTCTGAGAGAAATCTGAAAGCCCAGGAGCTCAACACAGTCATTAAAGACACTATATGTAGACACATAGTCAAAAATCCCATTCCTCATACTGTCCTAGGGTACTGTGTGCGCCGCCCTCTGCCACAGTGTCTTTCTATAACAGCACTTTGTCACTAATGTTCTACACAAAGCTTTCAGGTGTCAGATACGACCCGGCCGATGATTCTGTCCTAACTCGACAACATGTATACATGACACCTAAAACCAGTTCAAATGATCAAACAAAGTGACGCTGGTTTTAAATGTCCAACAAAGTGCTGCGCACAGTAATGCCACAAGTCAAACCCATTGAAGAGGACAGACATGGTGGTCCATGTTGGAGAAAATCAAAGTCTGGTTATGAAACAGACGGGCAGCCAGAATAATCAATTTAACTTCCAAACAGCAGAGAGTCAGATAGACAGATGTGTGTGTGTTGTTCTTATACTGACGAGCACCTCTATGAGGTTCAGATCTGGTCTTCACATCTTCAAAGTTTTTAACCTAATCTGAGCCATAAGAAGCCGGACCAGCCGTGCATCAATTAACTGTCAAAAGAAAAGAAAAACAGAGCTGAATCGAGAATCGGGCTACAACTACTAATTATCTTTGTCATCAATTACTCTAATCATTCATTTCTAGATCGATTAATTGTTTGGTCTATAAAATGTCAGAAAACAGTGAAAAATGTACAATCTCAGTTCGTCAAAGTCAAAGGTGATGTCTTTAAATGTCTTGAAGATATACTTTATATATATATATATAAAACACAGAGAAATGTAGGAAATCTCCACAATTTTGAACGATAACTTGCCGATTCGATTTCTGTCGATCGATTAATCTATTAGTCGACTAATAGTTGCAGCTCTATCGGAGCAGCGAGGACAGGAGCTGATCCAGAGACCGGACAGAGAGGACACAAACACCAGCGGAACCACGAAGAGGACTTTACTTGTGTGATTATCTTTTTATACATATCAGCATTGTTGGAGGGAGCCTGAGATCTTTTCATTGCCAACAACTCTGTTGTTGTGCATATGATGATACATAGCTTGAAACTTGAGCAGCAGGACATGCTACTTTCACATTCTGCATCTCTGCATGTAAAACATGTTTTTCCTGGAATGATGCTGACAATGATAATCATGATGCATCTGGGAACTTAAATAAAATTAATTTTCAATAACAAACCCATTAAATAGGCAACATAATGCCGACTGGATTACTCTAGATCAACATGAGGAAATCAGTAAAATAATCACTGCTAACATATTGTGTTTGTTTCCCATCAAACTATCTGATCTTCCAACACAATGATCTGGTGATGAGCGCAGCATCATGAGTCTGTTCTGCTGCTGCTCTGAGTTCATGTCAGAGAAACATCCTGGTCTGGTTTCATACAGGAACAGTCTTCAGTGACTTGAGACTTGTGTATATTAAACCACCATCTTACATTACCAAAGAGAATTTGTTGTTTAATACCACAGACAGCACAATATAATCAGGGAAACAGTTTAGAGGTATAGAAGGAGACCCAGAAGACTGAGGACATACTTTAGTCTTTGGGCACATGACACGACTGTTTTTCTATATATTTTATTATATGTTATGAAAGATCAGTAGTCCCGTGTGCCCAAAGACCAGGGGTCGGGAACCTATGGCGTCATCGATCCATATATGGCTCGCAGAAAATTTTGAGCTCTGTTTCGCGAAGGCGGGGCTTCGCTCCCAACACAAATACACGTGCTCACACACGTACAGTCAGAGGCAGAGCGGAGTGAACAAAAAATAAATCCATGCACGACCCGCATCGCATGGACAGCCCCCCCCCCACAAGGAAATACATTTACAAATATTTGGCCCCTGCTTTAGACCATAGCATAGTAAATATAGTCTTTGGGAACAAATGGGTTTAAGTTTAGATGCAGGTTTAGATTAGGGGTTATCTCAGTGAGGGTCCTCACAAGTACAGAAGAAGAAATGTGTGTGTGAAGGTCCCCTTCATACTGCATACAAGAGCTGGGGTGTGTGTGTGTGTGTGTGTGTGTGTGTGTGTGTGTGTGTGTGTGTGTGTGTGTGTGTGGGTGATGACGCTGTTCTCATCAAAACCTGCTCTGCCACATTATACTATATATATATATATATATATATATATATATATATATATTATATATATATATATATATATATATATATGTGTGTTACCTTGTTAAGAGGCCTACATCCCCCTCCCCCACCATCGCCATGGTGACACAGTTACATCAAGTGATGCCTTTCTGCCTTTCTTGTCATCTGGTACACACACACACACACACACACACACACACACACACACATACAGCGCTTACTGCTGCAGTCGCTGGCAAAGCATGCTGGGTAAGGAAATGTGGGAGCTCCCGGGAGGATAACGAATCAGACAGAGAATTCAAACGAGTTAACGGAGCCCGTTAATGGTGCAGTTGCTATGGTAACAACCGATCCGATGCGTGTGACCCCGATATGAGATGAGAAGAGATGAAACAGGAAGAGATCCGAGAGAAAGGAAAGACAAAGCAACAAACCATCTGCAGTGAAGCACATTTACTCAACACTGTACTTCTGCACAATGATGAGGTACTGGTATGTTACTTGAGTATTTCCCCTTGATGCTACTTTATACTTCTACTCCTCTACATCTCAGAGGGGAATATCATATGTTTGAATCCACTACATTTTTCTGACAGCTTTAGTTACTTTGCAGATTCAGATTCCCCACCAACTGCACTTTAGTGGTTAATGTTGGGCATTACAGTCAAGTGTTCACATCCTTCATCCTCACACTGACTCTTTGCACTGAAATCTGCAGGGTTATAATGTTCAGACTCAACTCCAAATAGATTTCAGAAGCACACTGAGAATCTCAGAAAATACACAGTTTAGTCTTCTTCTACATATATGGTGTTAATATAATATATAATATACATTATGTGACATTGCTTTGGGGAGGGACAGAAACATGGTGGTAGCAAGACCAACTCTTAGACCTTAAGTATGTGCTGCTGAGATTGCTGCTTGATTGAGCAGAAACACTAATGTATATATAATATATACAATATATGTATAATATGTATATGTATATGTATAAGCAAAGTTACTGACTCTTTCCACTGTTTCTGTCTCATCTTTGCACTGAAATCTGAAGGATTATAATGTTAAATTCAGTGCAGGTGGAACTCAAAGTGAATTTGAGAAGCCAACCCAGTCGAAAACACAAAGATTAGTCTTCATGTTGATGGATCATCCCTCAATATTTGTTTTTGTTGGTTCAGGCCTGACGACAATAAAGAACGGGAAACTTGAAACTTGATATCTTCTTCTTCCCCTCCTGCTCTGAGTGACTTCCTGTCTCCATTCCTGAGGTGTAGCTGTTCTGTAAAGATCATTTTCGGTCTGTAAAAAACAAAACGACTGTAAAACTATGTATGTATGTTTTTGTTATTTTTATTATATTTTCTGCTCCAGATTTTAAGATTTGAAATTTTCCCAATAAGAAATGTTAACATATCAAGTGGATTGTGTATCTGAACAAAGAGCGTGTCGATCCCTCTCAGCAACACACCCCCACATCCTCCCCCTCCTGCATCTCTCTCTCCCCCTGTAGGGACTGTCTGGTTACCTTGGCAACCACATCCTCCAAGCAAAGAGAGGAGGAGGAGAAAATGGCGTCGGTGTGTGTGGAGAGCGACTGCAGTCAAACACACAGATACGTCTCTAAAAGCAGAGTCTTCTTCTCTCAGTGTGTTTTGGGGTTTAAAACAGCTCCAGTCTGTAATTGTCAGGATGTTTTTACACAATAGTGTTAAAACCAGGATGAGAGTATAATTTAATCTGGTGCGTCAGACTGAGGAGACACTCCCTCTAACAGTCACTGCCCTCCGGATGCTAAAAGCTAAGATAAAGAATGATGCGGAAAGCTAGAAAACAACGTTAGCGTCTCTTCCCCAACATGTCACACACCCAAACCAACAGTGATTGTATCTCCTAACAAGTATTATTGCGTGTATCAACGCCTGATATATCTTCTCACATCCCACAAACACGTCCTGCTGCCCCAAATACTGACTAGAGCAGCAAATGTGGATGAATCTGCCGCTGAAAATAGTTCCCAACAAGTGCACTATTTCCTCCTGTTTGTTTGATAGAAAACTACAGTGAGCAGCTTTTTTTGGAATTTACTAAGACTTTTAACAAATCTAACTATATATCTGTGTTTTTAAAGATTTACGTCTTCAGTGGGAACCAATGGGCTGGGAGCTGACAGCCACAGACAGGAAGTCAGACAGTATTGAGCGACGGACTAACATGTTGTTGGTTTGAGTCTGAACATGAGATTTGTTGAAGATAAGAAAAACATAGAATGTCAGCAGACAGATGTTTCATTAAATGTGAGAACATCTTTTGGAAAATAATTCCCCTCCAAAAACTAAAAAAAGAACTAACACTAAAATAGAAAATGCTACTGTGATATTGAGATCTGTGAGTTTTCTAGTAGTCTAACGAACAGAAGCTGTAGAAATATGTTTGTATGTTTTATGAGGGGGAGGAGGAGGAGGAGGAGGAGGGAAAAGGAGTAGGTGAAGGATGAAGAGGAAGTGGGAGAAGGAGTAGGAGGAGGAAGATGAGGAGGAGGATATTGAGGCGAAGTATGACGAGGAGGTGGAGGAGGAGGGGATGGGTGGATGATGGATAAAGCTCTTACTGGAGCACATTCAACAAGCTTCATTCACAACAACAAACTGCCACGTCATCACAGGGTGAGTCAGCGCTCACACTTCCTGTATGCAAACACAAGGCCATGTTGTTGTTGTTGATGATGTTGTATGAAATATAAAATATGCTGCTTCTGTCTCTGTGACTTGTGGAGGTGACGTGTCATTATCGCTGCCTCTTCCAGCTCCGAGGAGGACTTCCTGTCGCCGAGGGTCGCTGAATTATATCCTCAACAACCACCACCCGATAACACAGCTTCTCAACATCTGATCTGAACCAACAGGTCAGAGGTCAAACCCCTTTCTCTCTCTGGCTGTTTCAGCACGTCTGTCTGAATATTAAAGTGATGTTTCTGACAGTTTCATCATCAAGAATATGAAACACTTGTTGGTCTTGAACTTCTGAATTTAGTCTGAACTTAAACAGGTACATAGATATACGTAAATATATAGTATAGTTTTATAGATACAGTATAGGGTCCAAAACCCAAAGAGATTCACTTTACTGAGATATTAAAAAACAGAAAAGCTTGAGACATTTAAGAGACTTGAAAACAGAAAAAGGTTGGCATTTTTTCTTATAATAATAATAAAAATAATAATAATAATAATAATAATAATAATAATAAAATAATCAGCGATTAATCGTGTATTACTTTTCTGTCGATCCACTGTACGTGTTTCAGAAGAACACTATGTGACACCACAGAAAACACTGCAGGACACTTTGTAACTCTGTTCTTTATAAATAAAGTTTTACTTTTTTATCACTGTGAGGAATCAGTGAATTAAAAATATTTTTGGCAATATTTGATTTTTAAATGATTTTTGCATCTATGGGCTTAATCTGATATTTAAATTGCTGGTAGTCTGTTTATTGTATTCACTGAAGCAGTTTCTCACCTGATTTTCAGCTAAATGTTGTATATCATGATATTTATACAACAACACCGTAGGATCTTATATTAGAGGAAACCATTTAAGGATAAAAAACGTTTTCTTACAGCAGAAATGTTTAGCTGCTGCACATTTATTTAGAAGGAAACAAACTAAATACATGTTACTTATAAATATCAGATTGTACTTTTGGTTTTGGTTGATTCTCAGCATTTGATAAAATAACCAGTTTCAGGGTATAACGGCCAATTGCTATATAAAAAAGGTTGTAAAGCCACAATATGAGGACAGCTGAAGCTTCTTGCTGCAGGTGGAGAAACAATAATCCATCAGGTTTAGTTAAATTTGTTTGTTTTCTGAGATGCAGATGAAAAATCGCTTCCTGAATGTGAGTTTTTTGAGAGATAACAATAAATATTTTTATTATAATACATTTGAAATATAATCCAGTTTGGGATTCCAGACTTTGGCTACAGTTAGATAAATGTACAGTTTTTCAAAAACTCCAGAAAGTTTTAAATAATTTATATGGAGTTACAAATGCCAAAGATTACATATACTGTATGTATACATGTACAGTATAACCTGTAATTAGACTACTTGTGGCTCAATCACGTTTTACTTTTCTGCATATCCCTGAATGTACGGCATCACATTCAAAAGTACATTCATAAATTTCCCAATTTAGTGCTTTATGAGGAAATTCTGAATTTGTAACAAGAAGATTAAAGTTTCCAAAGTATGTTCAAAAGGGATGTTATACATTTTATAAAGGGACTTTTCAATAACTGGAGGCCAAATTAGATTTACCAAGTAAAGATTAAATGGCTCAGAAAAGAGAGTAACTTTGACATAAAGTATAATTGAGTGAACATTATAACTGTAATATAATATACAATATAGTAACATTATCTCTCTGCAGGTATGTGTTTTTGGTGAAAGTGGATAAAGTGTTTTATGTAACTTTAAATGTTGGTGGAAATTAGGTCACGGTGATATTTGATTCATAAAATAAACGTTGTAGAATATATTTTCTAATAAACCCAAACTAATCTACTGTTCAGCCATTATTCAACCAAACCTGAGGAGAAACATCACACGCAGCCCTGAAACAGCGGAATGATGCCACAAACTCTCATTTCTTTCTGTAAACTGTGAATCTGATTCATCTGAAAGCTTCTCTTTGATTTCCAGATTGAAATTCTGGATTTCATTTCCTCTCGATTTGAATGATGCTCATTAAACAGAGATCTCAGACAGAAGAGGAGCCACACCCTCCATCCTGCACACAGACTCCATCAGACTTATCCGTCAGCAGCATTAATGCTTCAGGATCAGCACTGTTCAGGGAAATCATCAAATCTGCAGATAAACCTCCTTAGAACTAAATGTTATGGTGGATGTTATGTAGATCTATAAAGATTTATACACCATAATTCTGGCACGTTTACATCCTCAGTACAACCAAACATCAAACTGCTACTTTTACACTGTTTCTGATGCTGATCATGTGACCACAACATCCCCTTCACTTCCTGTCCACTCTGTCTCTTCTCTTATGAAGTAATGAAGAAATATAATAACATGTGACATAAATATCATCGTAAGAGAAAACCTGAAAGTAAAAAAGAAAATCTACAGACAATCAGAACAAATCTATCTGTGATCATAACTCCTAAAATCATCTTGTTATTATTACAAACACATAAAGATTCAAATGAAATATAAATGAAGAATCATCATGTACAGCAGTACAACAAGATGATCTAATAATACATGACCTTGTTTAACATTGTACTGTAGTGTAGTGTTGCAACTTCCTAAGCAAGTCTGGCATTAATCAAATTAAGTTCCTGGACAGATAGATAGTTTCAATTTTCATTTAAAAAACAACAACAAAACAGTTCAAGTGAAGAAGAGAAGCAGCAGCTACTGCACTGTTATCTTTATGTTCATCTTTTAGATAGATATTCACAAGCTTTAGGTGATATCATCATAAAACAGATTAAGAAGTCAAATACAATCATGTGAATCCAACAAACTAAAGACATCAACGAGTTGATCACCAGCAGAGCTTACACAGGATTTCCTTTAATATTCTTATTTCCTAAAGAGATCCAATCCACCCGCCTTTTATCTGTTTCCAGACTAACTTCACTTCTTACACCAGATCAATAAATAAACAGGGCTGGGCAGTAATGGATTTCATGAAATCGAGATTGCGTAATCTGATTACAAAAAATAAGTAGGCCTAAATATAATAAACCCAGATTACATTTGAAAAAGATGTGCGTTTATATTACATTGTCATGGATTACTTGATTACACTTTTGATTACGTCTTTAAAATATGGCAATTTTAAGCATATCGCATGTTGTAGAATGCACACAGTGGTTTGTTTTTGTGAAACTGTAAATGTTTAATATGCAAAACGTATTTTAATTGCATTGAAAAAGATGTTTACATTACAAAAATGGCCAAGTCATTTGTATTCAGTAACTGACTACATTTCAAAGTTATCTGACCCAACCCTGTAAATAAACAAGAAACACAGAGAGAAATAAACACCAATACTAAACTATAAAATACACAGATAAAAGCAGAACACGCTTAAACACAAACATAGAGAGTAAAAATGCATTTAGAGTGAGACACAAAAGCAAGCAGCAGCAGCAGCACACAGGGCGTCACAATGAACCAGTGAAACCAGCACAGACTGGGACAGACACAGCCCGCAGGAGACGTTCAAGGCCACAAATCATCAACCAGCCGGAAAAATAAACAATCAGATCCAACAAATATTCACATGTGTGATTAAACAGGACCGAGCTCGTTGTGTTCACTTGTATAAAACTCACATTTACACGCAGGTACAAATAATTTAATTGATTTCTATCTGAGACATATTTACAGTTTTATTTACGAAATAAAAAGGCATTCTATTTTCCGTTTTTATATTTGACCTCTGAAATGTGTTTTTTCCCCCCGATGCTGCTTTCGTTTCTGACGACATCTATGATTCATCATCTCCTCCATCCTCCACCCTCCATCCCTGTGCCCGCATGAAGGAGGAGAAAGAAAATAGGACGCATCCCCCCAAAAACCCGCATGAATGATGAATTAATTGAAAACATGATAAAACGCAGCTTTGAGAAGAGAATTTAGATAACAAACATCTGATTCAAACCGTAAACATCTGATTTAAAGCTGCAGGTTTTAGAATAAGCCTTCTCCCGTCTGATCTGCGCTGATCAACGAGGCTCGTATTGTCTTTCATTTGCAGCTTTTTCACAGCCGGGAAGAACCGGACCGAGCCGGGGCGTGGGAAGCTAGGCGGGTCGGTATGCACGGTCTACGGGTTAAATATGCATACAATGCGAGATAAATGTGAATTAAAGGCAGAAATATAAGGAGCGCTCCGTTCTTACCTCATGACTCCGAGCTGAGCTGAAGATCACTGAGAGAGAGAGAGAGAGAGAGAGAGAGAGAGAGGGGGGGGGGGGAGTTAGAGAGGGGGGGGCAAGGCTATTGATGATATCAATATATTATACATATATATATATATATATATATATATATATATATATATGAGCTATTAAACTAAAAAACAAAACGTTGACAAATGGTTTGATCAGGTTTGCAAGACCATCAAAAAAGGCCTGAGAGAAATAGCAAATGAAAAACATTACCAACCAAACAACCAAGCCTTACCATTGGGTATGATGACATTTTAAATAAATATAAACGTTCAATTGGGAACAAAAAACAAAATTATGCTCATGAAATTTAACGATATTGAGAAAGCCAATAACAAAAATCAATTCTGTGATATGTGGAACAACGTCAACACAAACGACCACAAGCATTACATTACATTAAAGTTCATTTAGCTGACGCTTTTGTCCAAAGCATCATGATGATACAACTCCCAACAGCAAGAATCTTGTAAGTACATTAGCTTCAAAGAGGTGCAATCCTTTAAGTGCAGAACAATAGCTTCAAATAAACCAAACCAAGCGCAACATACAGAAACAATAGAATACAAATTCAACTATTAGCTACAAATAAGTCAAACCGATGCAAGTACAACATACAAAAAACAGAACTTTTCTTTCTTCTTTTTTTACCCATCCAAAACGATGACATCTTGAGAGCAAGTTTTGAAAATCTGTACAAAGACCTACCAATAAACCTAATTCAGTCAGATCAATGCATTATGTATTATAAATCCAGTGTTGAAATTGTTCAATATCGTATTGCAGTCAGGATGTCACCCTGACATCTGGTGCAAAGGGCTCATTTCCCTCATTCATAATAAATGGGGACATATCAGACCGCAGTTACTACCGTTGCATCAGTGTCAGATGTCTAGGTAAACCTTTCTGTGGTACTCTAAATAAAGTAATTCTACATTTCTTTGATGACGCTCAAGCTTGGCTAAAAATCTAATTGCCTTCCAAAATGGATTACTAAATGAGCCTAATATCCACCAACTAAATGTCACTAAAAGAGACTCGTACCAACCAGGAAGAGACTCGAAAACCAGCTGTAAAGACACACAAAGAGATTCACAATGACTACAAAAAGTGCCAAAACAACCACAAAAACACAAAATGACTACAAAGAGACACACAGCAACTAAAAAGAGACTCGAAATGACTACAAAGATACAACAAATGACTACAAAGAGACACACGGCAACTACAAAAAGATATACAAAGCAGAGCAGTCTCACAATAATACTTTTCTTTTACATTACAGGTCATTTTGCTGATGTGTTGTAAAGCGCTTTGAGTGATAGTAAAGATTGGAAAAGCGCTATATACAGGTACATCTCAATTAGAATATCGTGGAAAAGTTAGTTTATTTCACTAATTCAATTCAAAAAGTGAAACTCATATATTATATGGATTCATTACACAAAGTTAAATATGTCAAGCCTTTATTTGTTTTAATCTTCATTATTATGGCTTACAGCTAATGAAAACCCAAAAATCAGTATCTCAGAAAATTAGAATATTACATAAGACCAATGAAAAAAAAAAAAGTTTAATACAGAAATGTCAGCCTTCTGAAAAGTATGTTCATGTGTCTGCACTCAGCCTTGGTTGGGCCTCCTTTTGCATGAATTACTGCATCAATGCGGCGTGGCATGGAGGCGATCAGCCTGTGGCACTGCTGAGGGGTTATGGAAGCCCAGGTTGCTTCGATAGCGGCCTTCAGCTCGTCTGCATGTTGGGTCTCGTGTCTCTCATCTTCCTCTTGACATTACCCCAGAGATTCTCTATAGCGTTCAGGTCAGGAGAGTTTGCCGGCCAATCAAGCACAGTAATTCCATGGTCATTAAACCAGGTATCAGTACTTTTGGCAGTGTGGGCAGGTGCCAAGTCCTGCTGGAAAATGAAATCAGCATCTCCATAAAGCTTGTCAGAAGAAGGAAGCATGAAGTGCTCTAAAGCTTCCTGGTAGACGGCTGCGTTGACTTTGGACTTGAGATAACACAGCGGACCAACACCAGCCGATGACATGGCTCCCCAAATCATTACCGACTGTGGAAACTTCACACTGGACTTCAAGCAACTTGGATTCTGAGCCTATCCGCTCTTCCTCTGGACTCTGGGACCTTGATTTCCAAATGAAATGCAAAATCTACTTTCATCTGAAAAGAGGACTTTGGACCACTGTTCTTCTTCTCCTTAGCCCAGGTAAGATGCTTCTGGTTGTCTCTGGTTCAGGAGTGGCTTGACACGAGGAATGCGACAGTTGTAGCCCATGTCCTGGATACGTCTGTGCGTGGAGGCTCTTCACTGACTCCAGCCTCAGTCCTTGTGAAGCTCCCCCAAAGTTTTGAATGGCCATTGCTTGACGATCCTCTCAAGGCTGCGGTTATCCCTGTTGCTTGTGCACCTTTTCTGACCACACTTTTTCCTTTCATTCAACTTTCTATGGATATGTTTGGATACAGCACTCTGGGAACAGCCAGCTTCTTTAGCACGGACCTTGTGAGGCTTCCCCTCCTTGTGTAGAGTGTCAATGACTGTCTTCTGGATAACTGTCAAGTCAGCAATCTTTCCCATGATTGTGAAGCCTGCTGAACCAGAAGACCATTTAAAGGCTCAGGAAACCTTTGCAGGTGTTTTGAGTTCATTAGCTGATTAGAATGTGACGCCGTGAGTCTACAATATTGAACTTTTTCACAATATTCTAGTTTATTGAGATGCAGTAAATGCAGTCCATTTCCATTATTATTAGTACCCCTGTAGTAACTCAGGGTTAAGCGCCTTGCTCAGGGGTACAATGGTGGCAGCCCTGATATTGAACTCACAACCTTCCCGTGACGTGTGGTGAGGTTCATGGCTGGGGAGGCATTGACTCTTTCAGAGTCAGATTTACAAATATATGAAGCTTATTCGCCATTTTCTAGGCAGCATGAACATTGACTACTGGTTATTTTTCATATCTCATATCAACATTCTTTATACATACACACGCACACACACACACATAGACACACACACACACACACACGCACACACACACACATAGACACACACACACACAGACACACACACACACACACACACACACACACACACACACACACACACACACACACACACACACACAGGTAAGGGACATATTTGGCCAAAAAAGGTTACATTTATAGTGGCTCAGAGAGGTACATGTATTTGCTCTGCACCCTCCATAGCGTTTTTAGTCTGATGCTTTGATTAATTTTAATAAACTGCACTATTAACAAAATTATATTTTTTATTTTTTAATATCAGAATTTAGTTTTTAATTTAAATATTGGATTGTTTTCTCTTAGTCAGATCACAATTTCAATACAAGTGTGGTCTTACCTTTACTTGTAAAATCTTCCATTTTTGGCCGTCAGTTGGAGAAAAAAACTAAACTAAACGGTGCTACAGTGCACCTGACTCTGATGTTAGCTAGCAGTAGCTTGTTGGCGCTACCGTCTCTAGTAATAATAATAATAATAATAATACTAATAATAATAATAATAATAATAATAAGCTTTATTTGTATAGCACCTTTCATACAAGAATTGCAGCCCAAAGTGCTTCACAGCAAAAAAAACAATAACAATTAGTACAAGGACAGAGTAAGAGCATTTACAGTACAATAATCACAGTGTCGATGTAAATGAGTCTGAAGTAGCATTATAAAATAGCAGCATTAAAATTGTATAAAAATAGCTGAAGTAAAATAACAGATAAAATCCCAGACATAACATTGGAAATCCTGCCTAGTTTCCCTATCTGTGCAGTACTTAACGACCCTACTGCCGGGAAATCACATTCATCACACCATTCTTGTAAATGTTTTAAACTGTCAGAGCCATATTTTGAAAGTATGAGATCAACAATGCGCCCTGTGGCCCTTCAACTGGTTTACTCCCTTCGGTTAAAGACCGTGTATTCTGCAATACACATTTATCAGAGAAACTTCCTCTTGTTCCCGTGGTAACACAGTCTATTTCATCTCAGGTTTTTCAAAAATACACACTCTATCTCAGTTACCTTTACACATTCAATGTTAAACCAGGCATGGCAACAATTAATGAAATCATTTAAATTAGTTTAAAGTGGCACCATTAAAAGGCTAAGATAAACATAGATAAAATATCTCCATTAAAAGGCTAAAGTGAAGAGATATAAAATATCACTAATAAAAGGCTAACGTAAAGAGATATGTTTTTAGCTTACTTTTGAAGATATTGAGCGAGCTTGCCTCCCTAATGTCTGCAGGTAAAGTGTTCCATAGCTTTGGTGCATAATTGCAAAAGGCTGCATCCCCAGTTTTCTTTTGGATGTTTCTGGGAACATTTAATAAACCAGTAGTGGATGATCGTAATGTTCTTGGGGGCACATAGTTTATTAGACAGTTGGCAGTGTAACTTGGTGTGGGTCCGTTTAAGGCTTTGTATTCAAGAAGGAGGACCTTAAAGTAAATTCTAAAAGTTACTGGAAGCCAGTGTAGAGCGGCTAACACTGGACTGATGTGGTCTCTCCTCTTGGTTCTAGTCAGCAGCCTCGCTGCAGCATTTTGGATGAGCTGAAGTCTCTCCGTAGTTTTTTTTTGGGAGGCCGGTAAAGAGTGCGTTACAGTAATCGAGTCGGCTTGAGATGAAAGCATGGATTAGTTTTTCAGCATCCTTTTGATTTATAAATTGTCTGATTTGAGCTATATTTCTAAGGTGGAAGAATGATGTTTTTGTCACCTTGTTTATGTGGGATTTAAAGCTTAGATCTGAGTCTATGATAACACCAAGACTTGTAACTTCAGGTTACTCCCCTGATCGCACGTCCCTGCAACCTTCTGGTGTTGTATTTGGAGGCTGTACCACTAGACCACTAGGCCATCACCATCACAACACTGCCCTCCAAACACCAATCAGAGTAAACAAATTTACATTCTGTAAACAAACAGAATGTAAAGAAACCTATTTGTGACATTGAAAAGAAGAAACTAAAAGCCAAAGTTGATTAGAGTGTAATCTGGCCCTAAACAGCGATCATTATAGGCAGATTATCTCTTTACTTTCAGAGATCGAAACCAGAGACAGGCTCAGTGACCAAAATGATGGTAACCAAAAGAAAACAGAATATGAGGTCACCTGTTGCATCTCAAATAATATCCACTTGAAATGAGACAAGGCATATCTTGCTGCCCAAACAACATGCCACAACCGGAGGGACAGTGTATACAGTATGAACATGTATGTGTTGAGTGCAATACTCCCACTGTCCACCAGAGGAAGCCACAGGTTTGGGGATCAGCTTCATGATTTTTCATGAGATCCAAGAGCAGAGAGGCATTTACTATATGAAATGATCATCAGATTATAGTTTCTACTAATGCACAATGTGACAATAATTATTCAGATCGCTCACTGGTCTCAACCCTGAACTTCACATTACATAACATACATAACATCAACAGATTACAGTTTTTCATCCCCTTCCTCTCCAGGGAAAACCGTATATCTCCAGATGTGCTGATTTTCAATGTTTGTAATAAACTGAAGAATGAAGTGTTCCTTTTTGTGTTGAAAATGAAATAAACTCTTTAAAAAACCTCTTAGATCAGATAGAAACTACATCATCACAAAGCTGAAAACAGGCTGTTTTTATCAAAAACAAAAAAAAATATTTTTTAGAGATACGTGGTTCTCACAGGACAGAGACGCTACAAACATATGATGATCTTATAGAATATGATTCATAGCTGTAGATTAAACTACCCAACAGGATATAAAGGAGTTACAATAGCACAACCGTAAACATCTACACAGCAGTAAAACGCAACACACACATTAATGCAGCAGTAATATTAATCCAAGAACATCGTATATGATAGTAAAACCCTGATAGGGAATATTTTATTGCTTGTTTCTGTGTGTCACACATATTGAGACTGAAAATAAACAATATTTAATATGTATTTCCTGTCTTTTCTTAAAAAACACACAGTTTTTGTTATATTTTAGTAATAATAAATGATCTGCAGTTCTTTCTCTGAATCAATCTTTTCTACTGGATCTAATCAATTAGATCTATTTGAAATATGTTGAGTAAAAAAAGTCATATTTTTCTTTGTTAATATCCAAATCAACTGTTTTTACATCATGACCTTTATTTGTAATCACTAAATGCTTCATGCATCATTGCTACAGGAGTGAATCGTTTCTAATGTAATCTGATGGGACACATACCACATTTTTCTATGCTCTTCTATTTTCTCTGTGGATGACGTGTCTGAGTGACGCTGATGGAGGTGGAGGTGTTGAGGGAAATGTATTTTTACTTTGGAGGACGATGATGATGAGATGTCAGGGAACAAGCGGAAAAAAAGACTTCCGCTTGGCCATTACAGCCTTCAAATTAATTTGTTTTGTATATTTATGGGTTAAGGTATTGTGACCTTTATTTTACCAGGATGGTTTTTCTGTCACATGACACAATAAAATTTTACAACTATTACACCCAGACCTGGTCTACAATATATACTTTTAATGACTTCTGGTTTCAGTTGTTTACAGTTTGCCAATGTTTGAGCACCGTCGGTTTATAGAAATCAGGCTTTTATTCTGAAAACCAAACGAGAAAATAGAGTGGAAGTCTTGTTTCCTGTTTTTGCCGGCGGAGCGGAGGAAGGAGGTGATGCTGATGGAGGGAGGAGGAGGAAGAGGAGGGCTGATGTGTGCTGATCAGCAGCAGGTCTGATGATGATGATGGTGATGATGATGATGATGCTATGAGTCAGAGAGCGGAGGGTTCAGGATGCTCACAGACGCACCAGAGTAGAGAAACCCCGCACACAGAGAGACTGAGGACCCGCCTGAGGAGACACGGTGAGTCCGCAGACATCCCACCGACAATCACACACCGGCAGCGGGGAGGACGGACAGCAGCCCGACTGCAGAGCTCCGCATTCGGTCTAATTTCACCAGCCGTGTCGGTGCTGCTAGAGCTTTAATTTCATCACTGTGTGCGTGTGTGTGTACAGTCAGCCAAACTACTGAGTGCGCGTGCCAGAATGTGCGCGTGCCCGACCCGTGCTCTATATTGATGGGAGTCAGCCTGATTAACATGATGTAAGGAGATAATGAGATTCTGCATCTGATTGAAACTGAGAACAAAGCAGCAGGTCAGCTGAGTGGGTGTGCATGTGTGTGTATGTGGGTGTTGTATAAGTATGTTCTCTGTCGTGGCGACATCTGTTACTGCCGTCAAATATCATCATCACCAGAGGAGTCAGCACAGAAATATTAGAGGAATACTACAATGATTTAATACTCTTAAATTATTATGATACAGGAAATAAAACGATGGTATGCAGTGATGGAATCAGTAGTAAGATCCTTTACTGATGCAAAAGTTGTCTAGAAATAAAATAAATATACTCCATTACATAATTCTCTCTTTTTAAATATAACAGTATTGAACTTAATTGTGCAATTGTGTTTAGTTCACTAAAACGTAAAGCTATATCAAAGCATAAAACGTGAAAAAACAAAACAAAGTATAAAACATGACGACATGAAATATTGTGGATCAGTCTTTGAATTTAAAAGCCAAAGATTCTTTAGTGCAGATTACACTAACGACTGGTACTATTGTACATAACTGCTGTTAGTACCACAGCCAATTTATAACCCATACTACCACTGGTACACTGGTAATGCTGATAGTAGTTATGACTGTATCAGAAACACATACAACTAGATTACATTAAGTCATTTTACAATTGATTAGTCAACATTTTAAGAGTTTTTATTACATATTATTATAAATATTATATATAATTTATAATATATATAATAATATATTAAAATACATTATATTTATAATATATGCTTTTTGGAGATGATTTTTAAGATGCAGCAGACAGTAAAGTAGGAAATGAAGAGGAAAATATTAAATGTGGAAATGTTCAGTAGAAACTGTGAGTGAGAATAATGTGAGGAGTCGAATTGAAGGTGTGAAACTGCAACACACACACACACGCACACACACACACGCACACACACACACACACACACACACACACACACATATACACAGGGTGGTGTTTTCTGCTGGGAGGCTGCAGGTCTGTGGGGATGCAGTCTTTATCAGAGCTTGAGACAAAACATTGGATGTGTGAGTGTTTGAGTGTGTGTGTGTTTGTGATATTATCTATTCTCAGCGACGGTGACGTTCTGCTTTTTATGTCAGTCGGAGGGTAGTTTTAGAGGGTAGGAAAAATGACAACACGTGTTGATTATTTCCTGCTGTTAATTAGCTATCATAGCATTCTAGCATAATTACTTGCTAATGGTGGCATGTTCGCCTGCAATTTTTCTCAAACACTATTGACTGCCTGTCATACTTTTACATGTTATTTACCTTCCACATTTATAAGAAATGTACCATAAGAACTAATATGATTTATTTATTTATTTTCCCTTTAACACCACCTTCAGTCTAAACTTTGTGCACTGCATTATGGTAAAATAATGTCCTGACTCTGAATACTGATGTTTTTATACGGAGTACCACAAGGCTCCGTCCTGGGCTCACTGTTTTAGTCCTTATTGTATATCTGACATTAGCTTATGGAGGTCATCGTTAGTTTAGCACACTGTCTAAGCACGTTATACCTGAGGACATACAAAGTGAAGGAGAGAATGATGCATGTCATTGATAAACAAACATTCCGATGATGTGTGATGTGTTCCAATGAACTGAAGAATTCTGGGTCAATTTTGGATTAAATCAGTTTCCAAAGATTACTAACTGTGAATTGTACTTGAAACCAAAGCAGCCAAGTCTTATGGGTATTGTAGTATTTAGACACGTCCACCAAACAAAAGAGAACGTTGACACTGAGAAGATGTTGAGTACAGGAAAACTTTTCCAGCATGAATGAACTCAGAGTTATTGCATCTTTTTGAACTGGGACACAGGGACACAGTTTGACTGACAGTTTTTCATCCATCCAGCAGCTGAGTGTCCTGGTGACTAATGAACATTAATACCTGATAGAGTCCTAACTGTGGCTTCAGATTATTAGTCTCATGTCGGCAGATTTATAATACATTTTTACTGCCTTTCCCTTTGAAGTGTTTCCTTCCTAATTAAGTACGAGACATCAACAAAGTTATAACAAAAATAATAAAATCTTATTTTATGAAGCTTACTGTGTAAATTATATTTTACAGTTTTACAGTTCCGTGTTCGTGAAAGCAGATTTATTTCTGTAGCTCCAATGCTGCTGGCAGTCGGTGGTGTTTTCCCTGCCGCCCGCCCCCACACAGGAAGTGACGTCAGATGATGTGGGCAGGCGGGTAACCATGACAACTGCCGTGCCGATGATGACATGTTTGCACTTGTCTGCGTGTGTATAAATCTCTGCTGTCTGTCTCTCCTCTCCTCCGAACACTGTTGCCATGGCAACCACACATGCACACACCCACACACAGTACATTCAGATGCTCCCATGGTTACATCCAGAAACCCAATGGATGCTATCGGGAAGCAGGTGTGTGTGTGTGTGTGTGTGTGTGTGTGTGTGTGTGTGTGTGTGTGTGTGTGTGTGTGTGTGTGTGTGTGTGATTAGTCAGTGGTCTAAACTTGTGGTTGAGATAAGGAGCGCTGACGTCAGAGACGAGACTGATCTGAAGGCAAACCTGACAAACACTTTTATATGCGGTCTGGTGCTTGTGTCAGTTAGAAGAAAGCATGGAGAGTTATGTAAAAGTCAAAGGCAGCTGGACTCCTTTTAGATTCTTGAAGATGTGTCACCCGTTGTCAAAAAGGTTCTGGTTGACAGTTGGGTTGATTGAGCCTATGAGCCACTGATGAAAGCCATTGCATTTGCAGTATTACAAACTAGGTGTCTGTGGCGACATTCACAGGAAAAATCAAAAGCAGCCTCGAGCTTTCTGTTGTGTACAAGCTGTGAAAGCAATTATTCTCCTGGGACAATACATCTAAATCTAGTGATGCATTTTCCATCCCACAGCAGTGGTGGGTTCGCTAGAGAGGGTAGGCAGAGCTAACGCAACAGACTCGCTTTTCACTCACTTGTGTTTGAAGTGGCATACTGTTTTTTTCCGGTGTCTGTTAACGTTAAGCGTAAACCTTTACTGTGAACAAACAAAAAAAAAGCAATACCAAGGCCCAGGTGCACACTGCCAACGGACTGACGTCACAAAGGTGAACTGTTTGGATCTCTTGAAAGTGAGATCTAAAAACTATTATGGAACGAAGGTATTTGAGATTTTAACTTCAAGTTTAAAAGGATCAATGTGCCGTAGTACGCTGGATGATGGATGTGACCGATGCAGAGATCCTGCAATTCATTTCAGAGAGTTTTCTTGAATAGAGTGTTATTTACACTGGTCATTCATGCAAACAATGTGCATTTGATGAGCTATAAACACTTCCTAAGTTATACATACTTTGATGTTGTGTAGAGGTTGTAGACCGTCAGCTTGGCTCATGCAGCAGGAAGCAGTGGGAGGATAAGGCGGATGGTGTGATGGTATCTCCTGTTGTACAGACATTATCACAGACTGGATCTGTGAGCTGCAGGAGGCTGTCAAGTGTGAGTGGGATTATTAAAAGTAGTAGATATTTAACACAGGAAAATACTGGATTCTCTTGTGTCTTTATGTTAGCACGTTTACTGCTGACTCTAGTATAAAACACACAACACCTGAGACATTGAAGAAACTGACACCAGATTTGTTTTCACATTTTTTAATAGCTTCTGATTCATTTTGTGCTCTAAATCACAGTCGTGTTTAAACTCCTCAGTAGACTTTCCTGCTCTCTGGTTTTTATCAGCTCACTTCTTTAACGAGATTCAAAGCTCTAATCAATGCTCGTTTGTCATTCTGTGGGGGAATACAGCTCAGCATGCTGGGTAGCTCCCCAAGTCCTTTGCTCCATCTTTTTAATTCCTTCCCGTTCGTCGTGTTATCTGTGAATACACTGAGAGTTCAGAGAGGACGAGGCACTCATCCGGCCTTCACGTGCTTCAGTCACAGAAGATTTAAATGTCAGAAAGCTGCAGCTGCAACACAAATAGTCTCATCACAGCAGTATTTATTCATCACTTACTGTCTGTTACATACAAAACACACGGGTGGTCATATGCGTTAGGCCTATCTTCCCCATGTTTTAGCTCTTAATAGTTTAACTTAAAAGTCACCAAACAGCAACACCAAAAAGTCAATCAAATGAAGCTATCCTGAAGAAAACTGCTGAACAGAACTGTGAATAAATATATGAATAACATATAGGCTATATGAAAATCTTTATTATAACTATTGATATACCATTTTCTAACCTGAACCCAAAAGTCGCTAACTGAACCGTTTGCTAACCTGAAACTGTTTTAGCTGTTGAATTACACTGTTTGCTAACTTGAATAAATAAACTTCTCAACTGAACTATTTTATCTGCAAAATGTAACAATTAAATCTCTTGAACCAAACTGAACATTTGAATGTCATCTAACCTTAACGATCACTAAAACAAACTGTAAGCTACCAAGAGCTAGCTTCCAAACTGTTTTATTTCTAAACTGAACTGCTATCTATCATGAACCAAACCGTTGATGAATGTAACTATTAGCTAACCTGAACAACTGCTTAATCAAACTGTTAGCTACCAAAACTTAACTTCCGAATGGTTTCATTCATTTATAAACTATTAATATATATATTTATTCAACATGGCCATTAGCTAACCTTCACCAAAACGTTTTAGCTGATAAATTGTAATTTAAGCTAACTAATGTAGCTACTAAAAGAAATATCTGCTAACCTGAAACAAACAGTTTGACTTTTAAACCAGACGATCGACTGCTGGGCTTGCTAACAGTGGATATTATGAGGAGAGGGACTGAAGCACTGAAGCTTATTACTAAGCTCATTGTGATGGAGATGGTCTGCACTTGAAGCAGGTTGGGCGTCCAGCTGAAGGACTCTCCCAGAAAAAAGAGTGGTTTTCATTTACCAGTTACTGTTGAAGGCACTTAGACTAATTACATTCAAATCGTTTGTCTGTTCCTGCCTCGCTCTCTATGAACAGTTTGATCGGAGGCTCATGCTCATCTCCCGCTTTCCCTTTTACTCCTGCTTTAAAGTATTGCCAGATATTCACTTTTCTGTTACTATTAATTTCATTTGGTTAATTTGCCACGTACGGTGGTCTCTCAAAAGAATTCTAAATATAATCTATATCAACATAAAACTCATACAGGATATGTATACAATGGACCAAAACCTGCAGTACTAAATTATGTGTACTCTTTCATTTCTGCTATATTACAACTTTTCCTCTTTTCACCTACTCCTCAGCATAAAGTCAGCTATCGAGAGCAGCAGGCGGACTCCAACTCCCAGAATGCCAGAGCAGAGTAACGACTACCGTGTGGTGGTGTTCGGAGCCGGTGGGGTGGGGAAGAGCTCGCTGGTCCTTCGGTTTGTCAAAGGCACCTTCAGAGACACCTACATCCCCACTGTGGAGGACACATACAGACAGGTAAGATATGAAAAACATTTTTATTAAACACTGAGGGGTGTCATTTAAACGCTTATAATAACTGACCTGTAGTAGTGAAGTATTGATCATTACCTCTTCTCTCTGCAGGTGATCAGCTGTGATAAGAGCGTCTGCACGCTGCAGATCACCGACACAACAGGAAGTCACCAGTTTCCCGCCATGCAGCGACTTTCCATCTCTAAAGGCCACGCCTTCATCCTGGTCTTCTCCATCACCAGCCGCCAATCACTGGAGGAGCTGAAACCCATTTACCAACAGGTCACAGTCTTTCATTCTGTCATTGTAGGGTCTTTTCCCCTCAAACTTAAGTTTATATTTCATAAAAGTGTCATCATTTCTTCTGAGCAACTCTCAGAAGAATCTCAGAGTTGTCAACAGGATCATTAGTCACTCATGACTTAGAAGCTGTTTATCATGATTACCACAATTAATTAGTAAAGTAATAAGATACAGTAATTAGATTTTCTACGCACAGATGAGCTTTGAGCTTCTTTGAAATTGAGTTCCGAAGGGGTGCACTTTCTTGTCTTTTAAGATTTTTACCAAGTGTAAAGCTTGATTGCTGTAAAGCTGCATCATAAATGTGCTCCACAAATGTTGTGTTGACTTGATCCCATGTCCCTCCAGGTCCTGGCCATCAAAGGTACAGTTGAGTCCATTCCCATCATGCTTGTGGGCAACAAAAGTGACGAGACGGCCCAGCGCGAGGTGGATACGAAGGTGGCTGAGGCTCAGGCCACCGCCTGGAAGTGTGCCTTCATGGAGACGTCGGCCAAGACGAACTCCAACGTGAAGGAGCTGTTCCAGGAGCTGCTGTCCCTGGAGAAGAAGAGGGACATGAGCCTGAGCATCGATGGCAAGCGCTCAGGAAAACAGAAACGAGCCGACAAGTTGAAGGGGAAGTGCAGCATCATGTAGAGCGAGTGGTGGACTCGCTGTAGAGATGTGGAAACAGCAGAGGAGGCAGGAGGGGAAGTCTGCTGATGAACTCCCATAGAGACTCCCCCTCCCATCTGTCCCCTGCTCTGCATCGTGGAGGATAGGTCTTCTTCTTTAGTGGCTCTCCTCCTCCATCTGTCTGAACACTGAAGCCCAGAGGAACAAAATGGTGAGGCCGACTGATAAAGGAAACTTTATTTATAACAGGGCCTCTGGGATTCTCCTGGGCCTGAACTGGATTGTGTTTGTGGCTGAAAAATACTTTAACAAAACATATACAGACCCATCTAAGTTCTACCACCATTACACTAATATTAGAATGAAGGAATACTCCACTGATCTTATTCTGAATCTTGACCCAACCCATGAATGAAACTCATATTTATAGAAGCAAAATATAGAAACGTTTAAACTTTATTTATCCCTGTGGGAAATTGTTGTGCAGCAGTTGAAGTACAAAGTTTTATGATTAAAAGATGTTGACAGAAACAGTAAACCAGAGACCCGAGCTTTACGTAAACAAAATGGCCCAAAGCCCATCTGAAACTTGACTTATTTGTGAGCAGGCAGCTTCAGGTTGGGCAGATCTTTAAGTGCAAACAGGTTACATTTCAGAAACAATGGTTCCCAGATTTCAGACAGAGGTTGACAAAAGCAACTGTCGTTACTCTGCTGTGCCATAGTCACAGCTGCTTGATTAGCAGCTATGATTGGACAATCATGGTCACTTTGCTAACAAGTGCACTTTAGCTTCACCCACCGTCCTCACATGTAAGTAAATAAGACAAGTGACATTTCCATACTGATTCCCTTCTTGGTGGTTGTGATCACAATCAACAGGATATTTCTCGCTCTGAGTCGGTTCTGCTTCCTGCTCCTCATTAGAGGAATGCCTACATATAAGATAAAGGTCCTAACCCTCCACATAAACACGGTACAGGTGGTCTGATGAGCTGGCGGACTACAGAGGAAACATCAGACACTCTTAAAACATCAGGAAACTCCAAAAGGCTTCAATGATATCCACAAGCACAAGCCGGCCTTTCACTCTGTTTTCATCTCTTTGAGACTCAGTGGACGCAACATCCGTTAGCATAAACAAGTAGTTGCTGATGGAGCAGCAGTGGAAGCATGCAGCCGTACAAACTGTATATATCTTTTAAAGGAGCAGTGCAACATTTTGGGAATCGTCTCCAGAGTCAGATGTTTGAGATGGATATCAGTTTCATCTGTGTGTCCAGGACAGAGACGTAATTAGCCTAGCTTAGCATAAAGCTGGAAGCAGGGGGAAACTGCTAGCGCAGCTCCATCAAAATGGTCAGATTTACATGTTGGGTACAACACACCACAATCTCCAACATTACTCTACGCAGGTTGAGGTGCACTGTGGGTAATGTAGGCGCCAGATTTGACAAGTAAAATGATTGTGTGGAATAAAAAAAGACTGATCCATTTTTATTTTTAACTCTCCGTCCATGAGTCTGGCAATGCTACAGGAGGGACATGGTTTCAAAATAGCAGCGTTTGGTAGGCCAGTGAAGAGGTCCATGTTTTTGAGCACTTTACAGACTTGTTTGGCTTCATGATCCTGATTAACTGCTAAACAAAAACTATTGCTCTTATCAGCTGTATAAAAATATGCTTCATCTGTTGCTAGAACACAAAGCTTTCTCTTTCATGTAAATCTGACAGACTTGGAGGGGTTGGAAGGTGTGTTCCTCCTCTTCCGATGCAGCTCGGCTAGTTCAGAGTTTCTACCAGAAAATTGGTTGTGTTGACTGGTTAGAACTGTCCCTCTTTGCTGAAGTAGTGCCACTGCTGGTTTCCCTTTAGATAAGTAAGATTATTATATTTCTAATTGTTAGATTGTTTATTTACCTACCAGGAAAGAGAACTGTACCTTGTGTGAGCAGCCGCTGTATATTTGAAATGCCTTTCCTACCACATTACTTGACAGTTTGATATATTCTCCGAACATAAGTGAGCTTAAAACTTTACGAAGCACAAACACAACAAACTAGAGCAAGCACACGTTCATCCTGCAGAAAATCATTATTTACATGTCAGTGAGTCCATGCTGATCACATTTTATGCACTTTTGAAAAATGCTCGATGTGTTTCTTTTCACTGTAAAAATCTTAATGACATGTTTTGTGTCTGAAACGTCACCACATCCTCCCTGTTGCATCACTCCTGCTTTAGCAATATTCAAGAAAGAGCACTGGGGCTGCAGGAGGGAAATAAATAACTTTAAGTCCCAGTTTATAAATTCTAACATTACCCTGTTTATGTCATTTTCATGAATAACAGCAGCAGTAGTGCAATGCAGTTAATGTGCCATGAAGAAGGAGGTCGGGTTGACAGATCAGCTGTTAGTTTCTTATTTCCTTCACAAACATCAACGTTGGTTTTAATCATGAGCTCCATCTTGCCATATCCACAAGCAAGGTTTGTTTTGTTCCAAAATGTAATTGTAAATATTTCTTTTGTTACAGTCATATATGCTTTCATGTCATTTTGATAACAGATTTGTGCTTTAAAATGACTAATGTTTGTCCTTTAGTATCATTTCTTAGAAAGTTTATAATTATAGGAACTATATAAGAACTTTGTTAGTCGAGTTTGAAAGCGATTGTTGCTTCATTTCTAATAGTGACAATGCTCTTTATTCAAAACAAAGTTACAACATGCTTTACAATAAAACTAATAATAAAACGGAGATAAAATCCAAAATATAAAACAAGATAAACCACTACAGCAGATACCATCAGTTGAGAAAAGTGAGTTTAAATCAGGTAACCAGGTAAGGGAAGCGAGGCTTTAGTCACTTCTCTTAACAGTTAATAGTGTTTTAATTATCTTGAATCAAGTGCTTTGCAAGTCTGGAGGAGAGCTCAGACAAACATGCAGAGTAGAAACTATGGTCAAAAACAGTCCAACAGATCAAACAAATACACCAGGACTAGTCTTTCATTTCATTTGATAATTAGCAATTTGTGACTTGTTGGTGGCAACATGTTCACAGCTGCCCAGCTCATGACATGAACTCATTAACAGTGGTGGATGGAAACAAGCATTCATTCTTTGGTTATTTTATGTAAAGCAGATAAACATTTGCTGTGAATTTGAATGAAACTTGACAATTGACACTCTGGCACAGAACTACAGCTACTGGGCTGGTACATTACGCAGGGGTGCTGAATAAGTCTCAGGTGTCAGGATCACATTTTTAAATTAACTTCAGTAAAAGAAATTGCAAACGTAATCTCTCTACATTGCAGTCTAAAATGTGTTTGCTGACACAAGCGATGTAACACTAAATATGTTGCATTTATTTTATATATGTAATTATTTTTTTTTGCCTACAAACAAATAACATTGGAGGATATTTAATCTACAGAAACATCAGAATCATAAATGTTACGTGTGGGTGATCAAAGGGTCACTCCCCAGCAGAGTAACATGGCTGAAGGTTGCTTGTATTTTCTTCCCTCCTCAGATTTTTCTGGCAGCACTGTGGTTGAGCCTGCAGTCCCAGTGACGCTCTGTGTTCTGTGGCTTCACATTTGTTTTGAGGGTAAATGGAAACTTTTCTCATGTGAAGAAAGTAACTGAATAAAAATAGCGCTGTTGTACAGAAAATCTTTTTGTTTCTTTTTCACACCTGTTAGATATACCAACATATACTCACATTGCAGATAGAACTGAAAATAAGTCCAATGTAACACCATCCCAGTGAATTCAGGTTAAAACCACTGAAACCAGTTCAGTCTCTGCACATGTGAGATATTGTGATTGCAAGAAAAACACATTAAATTAGATTTAAAACATTGTCCCAACACTGAAATATTTTTGAAATAAAAAGTTAAATTGGAAGAATTTATTTGACTAATTATCATTAAAATCATCACAAAACAACAAAAAATCCTTAAAGTATGTGTCAGTGTGTTAAGCTACTATCAATAAAGGCAACATAGCCTTAGTCTCAAGAAGAAGCTTCATCACCATTACAGGTCATTTAGCAGACGCTCCTATCCAGAGCGACTGTCAGTGAACTGACTACAGGGACAGTTAGTTAAGTGTCTCCTCCTCAGGGGCACAATGGTGACAGCCCTGGTGTTGTCTTTGGAAGCCTACCAGACCACGAGGCCACCACCACCAAGCTTTATCTGTATAGGAACACAATCCGGCACTGTCTCCCTTTATTAACTGTGTTTCAATCCTCAGACCTCCATCAGGTACAATTCATATACATACAGTTAATACAATGAGAACAAGTGATCGACAGTGTGCAATCTTTGCCTTCTAGTTAAAATAGAAAAGCTGCTGCAAATTCATTGATTTTTGAATAAGATTATTACTATCTAGATGAGAAACTGCTTTTGGGATGTTTTTTGTAACAAAAGAATAATACATTAGTGCAGCCCAGGAGACAAAGTCAAAGCGATGCACTTAAAAAAGACCATCAAAACAGACGATGCACTGTAATAATAACAAATTCAACCCACATGTCAGAAAACAAGCAAATATCACATCATTTATAAGTTTTGGGCATCATTATCTGACGTACTGAACACAGTTTTTAAACAATAAGAAGACATAAAACTGAAGTCTGGTTAAAGTGGTTTCTATCAGTTTTACCCCCATCCTTCTTTATAAACGGTCCTGTTCATCACAAGAAGTGATTGTGGTTCAGTTCTGCTGCCTCCTGGTGGCTGATGAGTCACATGACTGCTCACTGTGTTGCGTCACTGATGGGTGTGGTGTTCCTGCTCCACAATAACCAAGCTATACAATACACAATACAAACATCACGAGTCTTGATGAACTGCTCAGAAAGGAAACGGACATCAATCAAAATGTGACTTTAGAAAAACTACTGACAAGTTTAAAATGTGTTTTTCTAAAGTTATTAGTTGATGTTCCTCCATTTCTGTTGCATTGTGGGATAATGGTGTCCATAGACAGTGGTGGATGGTAACTAACTACATTTACTCAAGTGCAATTTTGAGGTACTTTTACTTTACATGAGTATTTCCATTATGCTACCTTGTACTTCTCCTCCACTACATTTCAGGGAGAAATATTATACTTGTTACTGCACTACCTTTATCTGGCAGCTTTTAATCAAAGTTTGACAGTAATCAGTGTTGAGTACTGTTGCGACGTTTACACAGCCTGGTTTTAATTGATGTTTTTAGGACTTTTCAGCTTTACTGCCCAGGTTGAAACAACATAATGTAGGATTCTGTATGTCTGCACTTTGATGAATAAATACTGACACATTACGTTAATATATTATTCTACAGCTCCAAATTTAAGTAATTGTAAATCTTAATATGAAAAAAATTTAATTTATAAAAGGTGAGATAAATCTTGAGTTTTGGATCAGGACACTTTCTGACCTCTATAAAATAATCATATAAGAAAAGAAGTACAAAACTCGCTCCAGGATTGTCAGTGAAAATCATTTAACATCTAAATAGTTTCATATTAAGCTGATAAAACTGTTTCTACATGATGCAGGAGGCCATATTTCATCATAATTATATATTTTCTATCTGTGCCACTGTATGTTACAATAACAAAGCGCTGAATGTGAGCTGGTAAAGATGTTGAGGGATTGTGGGACATTTTGAGATTGTTCTCACAAGAGCATTCTGGGAACCCGACACCGCGGGTCCAAGAAGCGGCTCTCACTGTGCTGTGTGTTGATGAATCCATGCCGCTGTCCGGGGTGCTGAAGCAACCAACAGATTTGTAATTGAATCTTTTTCTCTGAGTCACACTCAAAACTCGCCCCATTTATTCTGCTCGTACAAGTGAAACTTTGGCAGGAACAGTAGTGGCAGAAAGGAAACAATGCAGGTGACATAAGATGCAAAAGAGAAATTGGAGGCTGGATATCCCCACATGTAGGGTGTGTGCAGTAGGGGAATCTGGCAGCACAGAGGCTGTCTCAAAGGCTAAACAAGACATGCTTCAGCTTCCCCCTCACAAGCTGGTCCAGTAATACAAGTACAAGTAATAGCAGAGTATGTATCTGTCTGATTCATGTTACAGAGGTGTTCAGCGGGACATTAGTACCATTTGACAACATTTAAAGGAGTAAAATCGACCAAAATTTCAAATACTGTTGGATTTGAATAAATTCCTAAAATATTACTTTCACATTGAATTCACATGTCTAGTGAGAGATGCCACTCACACCTCTGACCCGTCCTGCGTCACAGTGGGCTAAGTCTGAGGTTATTAGTGGCAAATTGTCAAGCTTTGGTTTGTCAAATTGTGTGGTTCACTTTTCAGCCTGTGTTGGTGGTGTAGGTTTGGGGGAGCACAATATTATATTCTTTCATAGGAACCAACATGTCTAGGGGCCCCTGAGTATAGTGTGTAGAGTTCCAGGAAATGTGATGAAAAATTCCCGAATCTTCTGGGGTAGGACTCCCTGACAAATTTATGTCCCACCACTTTCCACATCTAATCTACGCCCTGTAGTTAAAATGTTATAATAATAATAATGAGAATTATTGTAACATTTAAACATTAAAAAAGCAATTATTAAAAGTAGTTTTTAAATGTATTTAAATGTAAGAACATTTTAATATTCATAAATAATGATGTTGTTGATTCACATAAATGTCCCATGTGCACTTCCATTACATTAAAACAGCTGTTATGTTTGACAGACAGAACCCTGCAGACGATGTAGAGACCCCCAACTATTTCTTCAGCTGAACCCACACGGCGTCAATAATACCCAAACCATGGCCGGAAGTTGTGGAAGAGGAGATGCAGCTTTACAAGATGTAAATCTCTCTGGATTCAAATCCAGTGCAACGGTGGAAAGAAACTGGGCTTTGTCTAAACTCTCCAAACGTTATGACCGCTCAAAGAGAAGCCCTCTCCAGAGAATGTGAATATACTCTTCTTCTCAAAGAAGGATTTGATAATGTAAATGTCAATGACAGTTGTCAGGGCACAAAAAATGTTCTCAATAGTTTGATCCATGTTCAACAGCTTTACTATTCAAATACATATTTTTAACACAACTGTCACATTAAATCACTCTATTTCCCCCAATCACAATATCTCTTACTAAAAGGCAAGAAAGGGTATTCAATATAGGCTCTATATACCTACACAAATATACTATGAAGTGTGCTTATCTTTGACCTGTTAAAATGGATCGATCGGTTGATTGAATTCTATATTTGGCTTGATTTCTAAAATGGATCATAATGAGTAGACCATTTTGTCTTCTTAAACTTAAAAAGAAAGGTTTCCGTTTAATTCTATTCTCCTTCATTGAAGCAACAGCATTGAGTGCTGCTAAAGAAAAGCTCCTTATATCTATATCTTATATCTAATCCAATATGGACGGGCTATCTACACACACTGTGGTACTTTCAGCAAGGAACACTTTACAGAAGCGTGAGAAGGATTTAACTGAACAACTCATACTAGGAGGCAATAACACATTGATTCAAGCAACACCCATCACACACCAGAGGAATGTCACTCATCACAGCCAGATCTTTCGTTTTTAAAGGGATATTTCCACATTTTATGTCAACAAATATAACACAGATAATCGCAAGCAATTTCCTCTCACCAGCCTCCCACAGTTAGAGCTTTACCGCATCGATACCGAATTTTACCTGTGAGTTGTTTGTGTCTCCTGTTCGTCAGTATGATGGCGCACGTGTCAGCTTGCTGTTTGCCTTTGACTCTACTTGGCTGGCCGGAGAAGCTGGACTCAAGAAGCCTGCTCATCATAACTTTATTGCCACATCCAAAATGTTTTCCCTCAACATTCACTGAAAACAGTCGTAGTCCACAAGCTCTTGGACAAAGGCACAATGTATATGACAATCAAGGTTGTTATAATTGAGTTTAAAACCTATGAAGTTTAAAGACAACACATGAACTAAAAGTGCATCCCTCCACAGACACCTGGCGCCATCTTGACATTAGTTTGTTAAAGCTCTTAAAATGTTCAAAGAACGTGAAAAATATGGCGGTTCCTAAACGCATCATTCTATCATTTGGATGTTACATGCTGTTTGATCATTAGGATTGTTTTACTATGCCAGAATCCTCTACTACAGGGTTTTCTTGCCATCAAGAGCTTGAATGGCACCTGCTATTCGATGTTCGATGTGAGGAGTCAACACTGCAGGTAAAATAAGAGCCACTAGATGGCAGAATGGTACTTTACAACAAACGCTTTAGTTGCCTCACCTGCAAACATCCACCAGATAGAAAGTATATCTAAATCTACACACAATTAAAGCAAGTATGATCCCGGACTAAACAGCAGCGCCTGCCAGACACATTCTGAGGCTGCAGCGGCTTCCAGGGGACGAGGGACCTTGATACCACACACACTGGAGGGGTTGAGCCGGACACCACAAAGACTCCCCTGTGACCTGACACACATGCTATCTGCAACCTGCAATCTGACAATATATCCCTTTTGCTCTGCTGTTTGGTTTGTAAAAACACCAGAATCACAAAACAGTAGTTCACTAAAGCGATGACAAAGAGAAAGAGGAGCCTCGTTATAGAACAGATACAATTCTCAAACTAAAGCATGTAATAATTTGACTTACTGACAAATGACACATGGTGGTTAAATTGAATTGATGCAAAAACAAAAACAAAACATGTTTTATCAAACGAAATGTATCTGCTTCAATCCATATTTGTTGTCGTTTAGCCTTTTAAAAACGTTCCTTTTTTTAATGCTTTTGCTCCCCAGCTTGCTTAAACATAGTACTCGGGCTTCAGTGAAGACCAAGATAATTAGACAATTAGTTTAGCTAAACAAACTTCTAATTAATGTTAAAACTACATCTGAAAAGAAGTGAAAGTGCTCAGTGTAAGGGTGGGCCTGCAGTTAAATTGTAGGAGGGTAGCTGTATTCGAGCAGGACAGCACAGACTGAGTATATTGGCTATAATGCAGCTGAGACTCAGGCTGCATTAAACTGCAGTGGGCTTGTAAATATAGCTTGACCTTTTTAAATGACGTGCTTTTCTAACATAATTAAACATGCTTGACAACAACAAACCAATAATGAAACCGGTCCTAAAATGATGGTTTGTTTTCAAAATCCTTCTCTGGTTTAGGACTGTGGACTATATTTAGGGTTATAACAGTTCACTCTGTTGCATCCTCAGCTCGATACTCAGACAGTGCAGTCACATCTCTATTAACTGCATCGCTCAGAAGCTACAGCGGTGAGAAACTAAGAAGAGAGTCGGACCAGGCCGCAGCTAAAGATCTGCAGATCCTGGGGCTCAGACAGAAAAGAAGCTTCACTAAAGTGTTTCCCTTTAAAGAGCCTGTTCTGTAAATGAGGTAGATTAGTTTAGTATCAAGTGTCGGGCTGCAGGGGATGGGAAGGAACAGACACATGGCCTGAAAACAGCGTGAGCTCCCATCCACACTGACAGACGCAAACATTCAATAGAGAGAGAGCATCACTGGGGTCGCACCTAGAACCCAAACTATCAAATGCCACCAAATCCTGAAGTGCTGCCGTTTGAAATAAACAAAGTTAAGCTGCTGCAGGTAAAACCTATTAGCCTACTGGAAAACTTGATTTCAAAAGCTGCCAGAAGCAGTCTTTATAGCAGGCAGTTATTTTGGTGACACAACAAACATAAGTATTACCGTAATACTTATGCTTGTTGTGTCACCAAAATAACTGGCTAGTTTAACAGCACTTTGAGTTGACACATGTCGTAATACTATTACGACATGTGTCAACTCAAAGTGCTGTTAAACTATATACTTTACCCTCGACAAAAAGTCCAATAGATGTTTATAGTTCTTTACTCGTGTTGCTGCTGCTATGGAGATGACAGAATTATATTCCACAACATTATGGAAAATACAAAGTAGTCACTATATCCCCTGAAGATAATGCAGAAATAGGAAGATCCAGTGAAAGATTTGGATAATTCCAACTTAATATTTCCTTTTTTCATACATTCACTGTTGCCAACTCCATTGAATAACTCCCAATAACATTTTAAACTTTTTAGGAACTAAGGGAACTTACTCTGCACTTCAATGTAGTTTTGGTTTGAAGTGCTGAACATGGCTGGCTGGTCAAACACAGGCCACAAGCTGCAGACAACAATGTTCTTCAGAGCGCAGACAAACACTGGTTGGCGCTCGTGTCGACATTGGGACTAGGAATGTTTGTTTAATGTTGATGTTGAAATGACAATGATGTGTTGAAATATTTAAATAATATAAGAAAGATGAGGAAAAGAAAGAAATGAAATGCAGCTCCAGTTGCTTTTTGTTTGGAAACAGTGTCTTGCACTAGCACATTTCAAAGACCTCTGTGTTGTTGTCTTCAGATCTCAAGCAAATCCCTTAATTATCTGTTATTGGTCGACTTCGCCTCATCGACACCGTTCTGAGAAAATGTAAACAGTGAAGCTCAAAAGGGACTTTTTTAGTTTACAAGTTTAGTTTCTGGAACTCTTTGGACAAACAGTCCCAGAAACAGATTTAAGAATGAATATTCAAACCAAAGCTTGTCCCATCATAGAGTATTGTTTGTTCAATTCTAACATCACTTCTGATATCAAAGAAAAGATCCATCTCTAATATTGCTGTTTAAATGATGTGATGCTCACTTCAAAACAAAAATAATAATAAAGTCAACAACTGCCTTTTTGAACAAAATGTACAATTTCTACAAGTGAGATTTTGTGTCTCTGAATCTCAGTCTAGTTTAGCTCTCATGTATGTTGAAAAGTATTACATTCAAATCAGACATTTAAAACAAATCGATATGGATAATGGTATTTTACAAAAGACTTTAATGGAATTACTGCTGGAGGGTTTATTATGCACCGTCTCTCTCGAAAGGGTGTGACCTCCAAGTTCTTCAGGTGAACCGGCCTGACATAACGCTGCTGTGTGAACGCAGAGTAAAGCCTGCTCTGAGCTGTCAGGGAGACGTAAGAAAAGATCCAACAGATGAGGGAAACAGGGGCTCATGCTGTAGCATCCGCACATCCAGTCAGACGAGGTGTCTTACTGACTCGTGGACTGTGGCGAGCACTCGTTCCTTGGTACTGACATCTTTTAACCGTCTACAGGTAAACAGGTGGAGCATGACAAAATACAAAAATAACTTATGATTGTACTTCATGCACAGACTTTAGATTAAATACAGCAAGCCCTTAATGAACGATTCAAGTTCAGCTGAAAGTTGTGCTTCTTCTCACGGAAGAAAAAAGTTGTAGTTTAGTAGTTTGAGAGGTACAGTCCAGCTCCCTAATATATCTGCATGTTGAACCAAATGAGATGGACTGTTAACATACTTCACGTACTCAGAGAAGCTGTGTGTTGATTGAGCTACTGTGCTGTAAAGTTGTTTGAACTCCATCCTGTCTGAAAAGGTCCTTTGTTGCTCCACTGAACACTGCGTCTTCCACGCAGTGGATCAGAGCTTTATCTAGGTGTAAAATTAGCTGTTTGGGGAAGGATCTAGCGTTTCTTCTGCCACTATTTCTGCTACGCTCCTTCATGTTATTCTACCCTATCCTCTCCGGCACCCACCTTTACTGTACAGAGACAAGACACTGATAGATTGAGAAAGTGTTGCCCTGCAGCTACAGAAACAAAACTCCTTTAGAAAAAGGAATTCCAGATTAAACTTAAACCTAACACGATACAAATAAGTCCCGCAGGGCTCTAAACAGTGAGCTGCATCACTCATGAAAGAGAAACACCTCCACATGGGTGGAAGAGGAGGGGGGTAGGGTGAGGGTGGTCTTGCCCACCACCTCTTTTCATCAAAGCAGACAAGACCCAAGATGCTGGCGTGCCAATCACTGCACACCTCTCTGTGGTGGAGAGGAAAGTGGGGCCATTACTCACCAGTTCAAGAGAGCACAGGCTTGAGGGATGCAGGGTGATATTACTCAACATCTTTATTTGCCATTTCTTTCCACCCTCACGGGACAGGACAACAGTTTTCCTACACTGGGAGGGGAACATGCGCATCATCTCCTCACTACAGAAATTATAAAATTATGTTGAGAATTTAGAAAAACGTTTGGATCAATTTAGACTTTTGGACTTTACAATGCTGTGGAGTTTTGGAAAATGTTTGGATCACACAAGGAAACAATCGTAGGCAGCCACCGCCGGGGTCTAATTCTACAAACAGTCTGATACTAACAACACTAGTGTAAGCTAATGTTTATCTGACACTGCGCAAATGTCGGCTTTTAAAGGTTCAATGTGTAAGATATGCCAGAATGTGTGCCACAGTAAACAGATGTCTAAGATTATAAGATAGCAGATATTTAGAGCGATTCTCTGAGGTTCATCAGTCTAATGAACGCACACAGGAGTAAATACACAGTAAATATATCAGCACTCGAAGAGAGAGATGTAGCTGTAGAACACAATATTCAATATACAGACTGTGCTATAAAGTGAATGTGTTGTCACAAAAGCAAGCTAAAGATCACTGCTTCAGGTCATTTTGATTAAAAGAGACACAAACCACAGGATACTTAAATGTTACTCCCTGCAGCACATCATTAAACTCTTTGAATCCCTCCCATCTGGCAGGGGGCTGCGGTACATCAGCCACAAAACCTCACACCACAAAAACTGTTTTTCCCCCATCTGCAGTTGGCCTCTTCATCAAGGCCCGGGACCCCCACTGTCACAGACGCGTGATGTCAAAGTTGTGGACTGATGTTTAGCAACCACAACGCCGGTATCCTGGCAACACTCTGACAAGTGTGATTGTTCTGCCCCTCAACCAATTAAAAAGCATGTACGAGTCGGACATAATGATGCCTGGGGGCGTGGGGTGGAAGTGTCCTTTGTCACTGGATATGCTTTTGAAATGAAACACGCTGTCAATGTTCTGGGATGCTGGAATGAAAGTGGATATTTCAGAGGCATTTCTTAGTCTCTGGTGAGTAGATGGATGTAGTTCATCTCTAACATACCGAAGTCATCCAACATCTGAACATGTTCAACATTGTGATGCCAGAACAGAAATTAATCCCTAAATACCACAAAACTGGGACATTGTCATTTTCTCTTTTATATAGAAGAAAACAAATCTTGTATTCACACAAGCCTCATTTCATGAGATAGCATATGGTGCAGCTTAACACACGGAGAAACACTGGCTTTCCTCCTATCAGGAGTCACAGGCGGTGAAACAGCATGACCTTTTTTACCGACCTATTCTCCGTCCGTGTACAGGAAGTGAGATTAGGTCAAGAGGAGACCTGTGTAATCCTGTGTTTGCTCACTGATAGGCTTATTTACACTGCTTTGATCACATATGAAAGTTGATCCAGAGGCAATGGGACGGGAATGTTTGCAGACTGGGTTCCAGCTGGATAACATCACACGTCCATCTCTGTGAGGGTTTGTGGTCGTCCATCTGTTCGGGTGCAACCTCCGGGTCTACAAAGTGAAGCCAATACGGAAGTGCCTTAAACTTGCATTACTTCTAATGGCCATCAGGGGGTGAAGTCTGATTGCATAGAAGTCTATAAGAAAAATGACCAGACTTCTCACTTGATTTATCACCAGTAAACATTTTGCTAATAACTTTATCGTTGCTCGTTTCAAATTCTCTTCAATAGAGCATGATGTTAATTTTTCTTCCTAATTTAGTTGATTCAGTTTTCGTTGTATAGGAATGTCATTTTTTAGGAGACCAGACTGACATTGAGCGTGGATATTTCAAATTAATTTGCTTTGTATGGACTTTTGGTAACCATACAGTACGTTTATACAGGACTAAACACATCACTGCTCCCGGCCAAGAAGTAGTCCAGCACATAGTAAGGCCAAACAACTAGCAAAAGCTGTTTCCCCTTGTTGGCTACATTTGGTGTCATCTGCCATACACAGTTCACAATAACCCACATAAAATGAATATGAAAGAATCATATTTCTTGTCCCTCTGATTTTTATAGAAATATAAAAAGGTAGGAGAGTCAGATAAAAGTTGCACATTTCTTGAATGCAGCTTTTGTTTTCCATAATAAGAGTCCCGGGTGTTTGTAACATTCTGCATAGTTGGGAGGGATAGTGGATCTGACAGTTCTACAAGTGTCCCACAGCCCGTCACATGCTGCAGACACAACAGTGACAGCTGGGGGCTGAGATCTCGATTACAAGACAGCAATGCAGACAACAACCCAGTAGCTTCTGTGCGGGCCAACACATCCATGTGTGAACAAACACATGCACGCTTTTCCTCACACATTCACGCCTTCACACTTACTGTGTTCACTGCTGAGAGGGCAACAGATGGAAACACGAGGGGGGCGAGAAGAAGGGCAAAGTGCCACAGAATATAATAAATGGTGTTGGACTTGGCCCTTTAGCAACCAGCATTCCTCTGACAGGTGTAACATGTTTACCAAACAAACAAGCAACACAGATGTCGGAGAAATGAAAATGGTGACTTGAGGTCACACGACCTGTGAAAAGAAGCCTGGTATCCAAGATGGCACCTCTATGAGGGCTTTTGAAGGTCTTTCAGAGAGACGAGAAGACTGCGTGCCACACCGGGATTGCGAGAGTGTCTCGCAGAATTTGTTTATATGTTACTCGCCCCCAGGCAGCTCTGGTTGTTAGCCGGCTGGCACTGATGGGCGCGCTCACTTTCCCCGATCACATTCCACTTCAGGGCGGTGGGGATCATCTCACATCACAATCAAACAGAATAACCACTTGGACCTGTCAAGGTAAACACAAAACCACTTCATCTCTCCAACAGGCCTCTCGTTTAAGATGCAATGTGTAAGATGTGGCCAGAACTTTCCTTTAAAACATTCAAATTAATGAATGAACGAACAAACATTATCAACAGAGTGTGAAGAGGCAACAGTGTTGACGTCTGTGTGTTGCAGAGATATCTACTGAACATGCGAAGCCCCGGGCCATCCTGTAATACCACTTGTTCCTCGAGAGGCGCCAGTGACACGCCGTAGAGTCCAGTCTGCTCTCAGTCCGACATGGCAAGACGAAGAAGTAGAGCTGCCCCGATAGTAATATTATTCACTGAAGGACAATGGTCCTCACTAGGTTTATCTTTCAGCAAACATTCTTATGAGTATGGCCAATGTAGGATACGAAGACACACTAATAAAGTGAAGAAACACAGCGCATGGAAAATCTGCATATTTTATATCACAATAGAAAAGATAACAAAATACACAATCCTATATGTTCTTGTGTAAGACACGCTCACAAGACAACCAGGTGATGCCAAACTAGGCAGAACGACACGCAGTAAACACACAAGTCAAGGGGAAATTCACTGTAAAAATACACTACGAATGATAAAACTAAACTAACAAATGTGCCCCCCCATGCTCCAGTGAATCTCTAAGGGGCTGAATGGCAAGAGAAGGAGCTTTTAACAGAGACAAGGAGGAAGAAAGGAGTCCCATTGCGAAATAGTTAAATTACCATATCACTGAGGAGCAAAAACAAAGCTCCCTGAGAGCAGCGGGGGATCCGTCATCTGGTGAAGAGTGTTGTGAAAACGTGGATATTTCGGAGTCCTCCGACACCGCACACTGGTAATAAACAGTGGGGGAGAGCACACAGTTGTTCAAACCTCATACAGAACATCCTGAGAATCGAGGCTTCAACGCGACACTAAAGCAAACCTGGATGTGAACAAAGAACATGTCGAAAACAAAAGTATTCTATAAATGCAGAAGAGTTAGAAAGAGTTAGAAGCCAAGGTTTCCTCGAGCCACGCAGTATCCCAGTTTGTTCTGGTTCGCGAGGAAAGATGTGAGGCCCACGTAGGCCTCGATGACGATCTGCTGATTCAGGACCAGGACGCCGTTGGCCTTCCCAGGAACTGGCTTCGTAATGTGGGCTTTCTGCGCTGCATCCTTGAGCTGCTCACAAAAGTTCTGGATCTGTGGACAAGAGAGGGGGATCAGAAATATATCAAACAACACACTTCTCGCCTTAGTCAGGGTGTGGAGTGAGGTCATGTTTCTGTCATATATTACATAAGTAATCATGTCAAGCACCATCTGCATTACATCATTAAACTAGTTTCAAGGCAACTCAGGGAAGAATATCGACAACAAAACATTTCAGTGAGTATAAAACTAATGTGAGTCTACTCAGTCGGCAAGTCAACTGTCAGGGCATAATATCCACAATATATACACGTCACTATATCACTATACACGTCACTATAAATATCACTATACAAGTCACTATATATATATCACTATAAACGTCACTATACACGTCACTATATATCACTATACACATTACTATACACGTCACTATACACGTCACTATTACACGTCACTATACACGTCACTATTACACGTCACTATACACGTCACTATACAAGTCACTATATATATCACTATATATCACTATACACGTCACTATATATGTCACTATAAACGTCACTATTACACGTCACTATACACGTCACTATACACGTCACTATATATATATATCACTATATATCACTATACACGTCACTATTACACGTCACTATACACGTCACTATACAAGTCACTATACATGTCACTATATATCACTATACACGTCACTATACATGTCACTATAAACGTCACTATACACGTCACTATATATGTCACTATAAACGTCACTATACACGTCACCATACACGTCACCATACACGTCACTATACACGCCACCATACACGTCACCATACACGTCACTATACACGTCACTATATACACGTCACTATATACACGTCACTATATACGTCACTATACACATCACTATACACGTCACTACTACACGTCACTATACACATCACTATACACATCACTATATATCACTATACACGCCACTATATACGTCACTATATATCACTATACACGTCACTATACACGTCACGTCACTATACACGTCACTATATATCACTATACACATCACTATACACGTCACTATACACATCACTATATATCACTATACACGTCACTATATACGTCACTATATATCACTATACACGTCACTATACACGTCACACGTCACTATACACGTCACGTCACTATACACGTCACTATATATCACTATACACATCACTATACACGTCACTATACACATCACTATACACGCCACTATACACATCACTATACACGTCACTATTACACGTCACTATACACGTCACTATACACATCACTATATATCACTATACACGTCACTATACACGTCACTATACACATCACTATATATCACTATACACGCCACTATATATCACTATACACGTCACTATACACGTCACTATACACGTCACGTCACTATACATGTCACTATATACGTCACTATACACATCACTATATATCACTATACACGCCACTATATACGTCACTATACACGTCACTATATATCACTATACACGCCACTATATAAGTCACTATACACGTCACTATACACGTCACTATATATCACTATACACGTCACGATACACGTCACGTCACTATACACGTCACTATATATCACTATACACGTCACTATACACATCACTATATATCACTATACACGTCACGATACACGTCACGTCACTATACACGTCACTATATATCACTATACACGTCACTATACACGTCACGTCACTATACACGTCACTATATATCACTATACACGTCACTATACACGTCACTATATATCACTATACACGTCACGATACACGTCACGTCACTATACACGTCACTATATATCACTATACACGTCACTATACACATCACTATATATCACTATACACGTCACGATACACGTCACGTCACTATACACGTCACTATATATCACTATACACGTCACTATACACGTCACGTCACTATACACGTCACTATACACATCACTATATATCACTATACACGCCACTATATACGTCACTATACACGTCACTATATATCACTATACACGCCACTATATAAGTCACTATACACGTCACTATACACGTCACTATATATCACTATACACGTCACGATACACGTCACGTCACTATACACGTCACTATATATCACTATACACGTCACTATACACATCACTATATATCACTATACATGTCACGATACACGTCACGTCACTATACACGTCACTATATATCACTATACACGTCACTATACACGTCACGTCACTATACACGTCACTATATATCACTATACACGTCACTATACACGTCACTATATATCACTATACACGTCACGATACACGTCACGTCACTATACACGTCACTATATATCACTATACACGTCACTATACACGTCACTATATATCACTATACACGTCACGATACACGTCACGTCACTATACACGTCACTATATATCACTATACACGCCACTATATAAGTCACTATACACGTCACTATACACGTCACTATATATCACTATACACGTCACGATACACGTCACGTCACTATACACGTCACTATATATCACTATACACGTCACTATACACATCACTATATATCACTATACACGTCACGATACACGTCACGTCACTATACACGTCACTATATATCACTATACACGTCACTATACACGTCACGTCACTATACACGTCACTATATATCACTATACACGTCACTATATATCACTATACACGTCACGATACACGTCACGTCACTATACACGTCACTATATATCACTATACACGTCACTATACACGTCACTATATATCACTATACACGTCACGATACACGTCACGTCACTATACACGTCACTATATATCACTATACACGTCACTATACACATCACTATACACGTCACTATATACGTCACTATACACATCACTATACACGTCACTATACACATCACTATATATCACTATACACGTCACTATATATCACTATACACGCCACTATACACGTCACTATACACGTCACGATAAACGTCACACATCACTATACACGTCACTATACACGTCACGTCACTATACACGTCACTATACACGTCACTATACACGTCACCATACACGTCACTATATACACGTCACTATACACGTCACCATACACGCCACTATACACGTCACTATACACGTCACTATATACACGTCACTATATACGTCACTAAACACATCACTATACACGTCACTACTACACGTCACTATACACATCACTATATATCACTATACACGCCACTATATACGTCACTATATATCACTATACACGTCACTATACACGTCACGTCACTATACACGTCACTATATATCACTATACACATCACTATACACGTCACTATATATGTCACTATATATCACTATACACGTCACACGTCACTATACACGTCACACGTCACTATACACGTCACGTCACTATACACGTCACTATATATCACTATACACATCACTATACACGTCACGCCACTATATACGTCACTATATATCACTATACACGTCACTATACACGTCACTATACACGTCACGATACACGTCACTATACATGTCACTATATACGTCACTATACACATCACTATATATCACTATACACGCCACTATATACGTCACTATACACGTCACTATATATCACTATACACGCCACTATATAAGTCACTATACACGTCACTATACACGTCACTATATATCACTATACACGTCACTATACACGTCACGATACACGTCACGTCACTATACACGTCACTATATATCACTATACACGTCACTATACACATCACTATATATCACTATACACGCCACTATATACGTCACTATATATCACTATACACGTCACGATACACGTCACGTCACTATACACGTCACTATATATCACTATACACGTCACTATACACGTCACTATACACATCACTATACACGTCACTATATACGTCACTATACACATCACTATACACGTCACTATATATCACTATACACGTCACTATACACGTCACTATAACATGTCACTATATACACATCACTATACACTTCACTATATATCACTATACACGTCACTATACACGTCACTATACACATCACTATATATCACTATACACGTCACTATATATCACTATACACGCCACTATACACGTCACTATACATGTCACTATATATATCACTATACACGTCACTATTACACGTCACTATACACGTCACTATACACGTCACTATACAAGTCACTATACATGTCACTATATATATCACTATATATCACTATACACGTCACTATATATGTCACTATAAACGTCACTATACACGTCACTATATATGTCACTATAAACGTCACTATACACGTCACCATACACGTCACCATACACGTCACCATACACGTCACCATACACGTCACTATATACACGTCACCATACACGTCACCATACACGCCACCATACACGTCACTATACACATCACTATATACACGTCACTATATACACGTCACTATATACACGTCACTACTACACGTCACTATACATCACTATACACGTCACTATACACATCACTATACACGTCACTATACACATCACTATATATCACTATACACGCCACTATATATCACTATACACGTCACTATACACGTCACGTCACTATACACGTCACTATATATCACTATACACATCACTATACACGTCACTATACACATCACTATATATCACTATACACGTCACTATATACATCACTATACACGTCACACGTCACTATACACGTCACGTCACTATACACGTCACTATATATCACTATACACATCACTATACACGTCACTATACACATCACTATACACGTCACTATACACATCACTATACACGTCACTATTACACGTCACTATACACGTCACTATATATCACTATACACGCCACTATATACGTCACTATATATCACTATACACGTCACTATACACGTCACTATACACGTCACTATACACGTCACTATACACGTCACGTCACTATACATGTCACTATATACGTCACTATACACATCACTATATATCACTATACACGCCACTATATACGTCACTATACACGTCACTATATATCACTATACACGCCACTATATAAGTCACTATACACGTCACTATACACGTCACTATATATCACTATACACGTCACTATACACGTCACGATACACGTCACGTCACTATACACGTCACTATACACGTCACTATATATCACTATACACGTCACTATACACATCACTATATATCACTATACACGCCACTATATACGTCACTATATATCACTATACACGTCACGATACACGTCACGTCACTATACACGTCACTATACACATCACTATACACGTCACTATACACATCACTATACACGTCACTATATATCACTATACACGTCACTATAACATGTCACTATATACACATCACTATACACGTCACTATATATCACTATACACGTCACTATACACGTCACTATACACGTCACTATACACGTCACTATATATCACTATACACGTCACTATATATCACTATACACGCCACTATACACGTCACTATACACGTCACGATAAATGTCACACGTCACTATACACGTCACGTCACTATACACGTCACTATACACGTCACGATATATATCACTATACACGTCACTATATATCACTATACACATCACTATACACGTCACTATACACGTCACTATACACGTCACTATACACGTCACTATATATCACTATACACGCCACTATACACGTCACTATACACGTCACGATACACGTCACACGTCACTATACACGTCACTATACACGTCACTATACACGTCACGATATATATCACTATACACGTCACGATACACGTCACTATACACGTCACTATACACATCACTATACACGTCACTATACACATCACTATATATCACTATACACGTCACTATATATCACTATACACGCCACTATACACGTCACGATACACGTCACGATACACGTCACTATACACGTCACTATACACGTCACGTCACTATAACGTCACTATACAAGCACTATACACGTCACTATACACGTCACTATACACGTCACTATACACGTCACTATACGTCACTACAAGCCACTATACACGTCACTATACACGTCACTATACACGTCACTATTACACGTCACTATTACACGTCACTATACACGTCACTATATACGTCACTATACACGTCACTATATATATCACTATATACGTCACTATATATATATCACTATACACGTCACTATATATATCACTATATACGTCACTATACACGTCACTATACACGTCACTATATATATCACTATACACGTCACTATACACGTTACTATATATATCACTATACACGTCACTATATATATCACTATACACGTCACTATACAAGCCACTATACACGTCACTATACACGTCACTATACAAGCCACTATACACGTCACTATTACACGTCACTAATACACGTCACTATATACGTCACTATACACGTCACTATACAAGCCACTATACACGTCACTATTACACGTCACTAATACACGTCACTATATACGTCACTATACACGTCACTATACACGTCACTATACAAGCCACTATACACGTCACTATTACACGTCACTAATACACGTCACTATATACGTCACTATACACGTCACTATACACGTCACTATACACCTAACTATACACGTCACTATACACGTCACTATATATCACTATACACGCCACTATATACGTCACTATATATCACTATACACGTCACTATACACGTCACGTCACTATACATGTCACTATATACGTCACTATACACATCACTATATATCACTATACACGCCACTATATACGTCACTATACACGTCACTATACACGTCACTATATATCACTATACACGCCACTATATAAGTCACTATACACGTCACTATACACGTCACTATATATCACTATACACGTCACTATACACGTCACGATACACGTCACGTCACTATACACGTCACTATACACGTCACTATATATCACTATACACGTCACTATACACATCACTATATATCACTATACACGCCACTATATACGTCACTATATATCACTATACACGTCACGATACACGTCACGTCACACGTCACTATATATCACTATACACGTCACTATACACGTCACTATACACATCACTATACACGTCACTATATACGTCACTATACACATCACTATACACGTCACTATACACATCACTATACACGTCACTATATATCACTATACACGTCACTATACACGTCACTATACACGTCACTATACACGTCACTATTACACGTCACTATACACGTCATTATATACGTCACTATACACGTCACTATACACATCACTATACACGTCACTATACACATCACTATATATCACTATACACGTCACTATATACGTCACTATACACATCACTATATATCACTATACACGTCACTATATACATCACTATACACGTCACTATACACATCACTATATACATCACTATACACATCACTATACACATCACTATATACATCACTATACACGTCACTATATACATCACTATATACATCACTATACACGTCACTATATACATCACTATATACACCACTATACACGTCACTTACTTGCTGATTTGGGTTGAGTGAATGAATTAGTGGAGAACTTCAACCTTTTGCTTCTTCTCTGCATCCTCAAGTCACACACACACGTGTGCGTTTCTATTGATGGAGGCGCGGTGAATGCGTTATTTAAAACTTAAACTTTGAAACCTTGTAGTTCTTTAACAAAACAATCTAAATTGGCTCCTACGTCAACTTCTGAAAGCGCATTAGGCACAGATTTAACTAACATAAAACGCAATGAATTTGACTCTCTCTGATCTCAGGTAAAAATAATTAGAAATAAGGACAGAATTGAGACGGATGATTTGAGCATGCAAGAGTAGTGTTTTAACTACATTTGAGCCTGTCGTACGCTCGTAATCATCAAAGCTGCTTGCGCTCACTTTTGTCTGAATCCCCCTGAGAGCAAACACAGTCTGAGGGCAGAGGGTCACCTCTTCAATCTGACCTGGAAGTGAATTGTCATCCTGGTATACCTTTCCCTCTACTTTCAAAATAAAAGCTGGGACAGTGGCGTTTGTTTTAACCCAAAGAAAATGTTTTTGCTGAAATGTTTGTGTCTTCCTTTTTGGTATGCTACGAGCCCCACAAATAAAACCCCTTTCACCTTCGCTGTATTGGGATCTCAGATATCTCAAAATGTCACCCAGGACGAGAGGGAAGAGAGCCGAGAGGGGAGCTAAGCTAACCCAGCTTTGACCCTAAGGCTATTCCACTACCCAGCCTGCTCCTGGCTGATGTCTGGTCGAGGCTAACCCAGCAACAGGACTGTGTGGCTCCATCGTGGCGGCCCGGATCACGCTGTTGCATTTGACGGGCGGCCGCAGATGGAGACGAGGAGGCGGACTGTGTTTATATCAAAGATGCCTCAAATGTCCAACTTGTTTCCCTGATGTTGAATTGTTTTAAGTTAAAGCTGCTGGTCATATTATCTGCCTGGATAATTCTCCATTGTTTTTGTTTGTTTACATTCCTCCTGTGCACTTTAGGAATGCTCTACTGCTGTTCTGTGGTGTTTCCCGTGTGGAGCATATTGGACTCAGCTACGACTGCATTTCGTGGTGCACTCTGACAATAAATGATTCTTGAATCCTTGAAATGAGAAAATCAGTTTTGTTGTGTGATGCAGGGGAACCGAGCCTTTAAACAACCGTTTCCACTTACGTCGCAGAGAGCAGAGAACGTGTCACTGACGGTCCTCACGGGGTGGGAGGTGAAGGTGATGAAGGGGAAGTCAGTGGCGAAGGGGTTCCACCTGGAGATAAAGGAGGGCTCTCTCAGCCGGTCCCAGAAGACGCGTATCCCCTCCCCCCCTCTCCTAAACACAGAAAACACACAGAAAACACAAATGACAAAGTGTCTCTCTCCGTCAGAGACACATTTGAGTCAAACATGTGACAAAACGTCATATTCCACAGTTCATGTTGCACCAGATCAAAAACACTACTCACTGCTTTCTACAAACAAGCTCTTCTTTTGATGTCCATTGAGAATTATGAACAAAACACTGAATATAAATGCTTTCTTTGCCTCTGGCTACATCTGGAATAGCTACGACATAAATGCTGTCATTTATAAGTGACAATTATGTGGCATGGAATTGTTTTTGCCTAAAGCTTTTATCCCAGGCATCCTCTAAGAAGATTAATGCTAAACAGTGCTTTAAACCAATCTCCAGTTTGTATTGTCACTCAGGCAGCAGAAACAACACTCAGACCGGAACTCTCAAAGTAACAGAGCTAGTATATTTTATTTTTACCCTAAGATACCGGCTTCAAAATCATTCGGAAAGCTCCACTGAGTGTAATAGTTTGAATCTTGACTGTTTCATTTGAACTCTGTGCCACGAACGCCTGTTGTTGCACTGTGTACATCTGGTGAGCGGCTCCACACACCACCAGCTCGCTATAAGAAGAAAGTAGCTCGGTATTTTTCAGTGCAGACATCAGGCCAGAGGCAACGAGACATTGACAGAGGACGCAAAGAAGACAAGTGCAAAGTGTTGGTACTGTCCTGAGCTGGAGGGACTTCAGCAAAACTAAAACTTCCTGTTATTCTTTTATATTCCTTTTGTTTTGTTAGTGTTCATCTCGGATTTCACAATAAATACAAGTATGCAGTTATATTTAGTGTTAGTTCTGCAATATTACTCTATTCTAAAATAATAAATATAACGTTTTATTTTGATAAACTGATATTTTGGTGTTTGGAGACCTGCTAAAACGTGACCAGCCTAGTGTAACAAAGTAGCAGCAACTGCCAACTCTAAGTGTTACTCTTGTGGAAATCACATTTTTGTGATTAGGTGTACATTTAAATTACATATGTAAATATATAAAAAATGCAATTAATTTATTGATCTATTTCAATATTAATAAAGTAGATGTACAGACAGACCAATACACACACTTTATCCCTTACTTAATTAATGAATTACGAACTAAATAATTCAAACACACTCGATAGAACGGACAGGAGTGCTGAAAGGGATTGTGTTTGATCTATGCCACTGACTTTTGGGGACAAAGTAATCTGCCTAAAAAGATCCATATAATGAAGGTGCAATAAACTATTGTTGCCAGCCTGAAAACTTTTTCCCAACGTTTCTTACTGCTCTCTGCCTTCAAGTACTTGCACAAATAAAATATATAGCTGCCCCCTGATATTAAATTACCAAACCTTAGTGGAGCATTATTTCTGCTTCAACATCAGTTAACATTATGTCTCCCAAAGGGGGATTACTAGACCTGTTGGCTCAATGGTAACAATGTAAGCATATGGTACTAATCTGTCCTTAGGGCAAATACTTAATGTGAGGGCAATCTCATGTTTACCAGTCTCAGAGGTAATCTCCAGTGTGTTCATCATATTAAAGTAAATACCGTAGGTTTGAATGAAAATGCCCCGGGGTCATATCTTTCGTCAGCCTAATGAAACCTCAGAAGACTGAAAGCAAACAGACTTTACAATGATGTTGCTGTGAAGATCCTTACAAATCTCTATTTACCGTTTGTCCATCCAATGTGGTCTCGGCTTTCATACCTCTAAGACTGTGACGTCTGTGGGGAAACTGTTCAAAAGGTGCAGGGTCACAGAGAGTAAAGCAGCCTCCTCAGCATCTCTTTTTAGGCCAGTGTTACCTTGCTGCAGACCATTCAAATAATGTAGCACAGAAAATAGATCTGTAAGTATAAGAGAGAAGCCTTCGATATGTACAGTACATCGAAACCTCGCAGTGACACTTTGAATCATATAAAACCTTGGCGCTTTATTAAAACTCGTTTCCAGGAGCAGTCTCCTTCATTCACTGCAGCCGACTGCACATGGGAACATCTTTTCTTCATTGGCTGTACTGAGGCTGCCATTGTGACACACTGAATCCATTAGAATGGAGTTATAAAAATGAACGTAATTGGGGCCTCGCATCAATACTGACCTGAAAAAAAACGTTTTCTGTGCCTACGCAGATCCTCAGCAGCTCGAGTCACCTTTGTAACCGGCCTCAGGTTCATGTAACACACATACAAATACAGCTAAAACAACTACACACGTTTTCTTAATTTTCAAACTTGTAGTCTTCAGCCCTAACCCATGCTGACTCAAGTGACATCACTTGAGGACATTTATAAGATATCCTGAAGCTACGACAAAAGACCTTCTACAACTTCTTTCAACATATGCAGCAGAGCTCCCCGTCATGTGTCAGCGGCAGGTTGGACTCCTCCGTCAGACATAATTACACTCATGGTAGAACAACATAAACACACTGTTACAGTCCTTCATTATCCTACAAAAGACAGAAAGAGGCAGTAACGTAAGTTATCCATGATATCTGTGCAGTTGTGATCTGTGGAGTTGTACATTTTGACAACATGAGCGCTTGATAAAAGCAACACTGGCTGAATTCTGACTTTGCATCCCACTGTACATCGAGGGATGAGGGCCGAACGATTTTATCGTATCTAATTGACCAAATTCTGAAAATGAAACGAGTCACGGGGGCGTTGTGATGTTCAAAACTATTTATCCACCGCAAAAGTAGCGACAGAGTACCGGTAGGTTCTATCGGAGCGTACCACATAGTGGCTGTTCGTCTAGGGTTTTTGTTGGTTGAGGAAAATTCATTAAAAAAATATATTCTATTGAAAAACTAATTTCATAAAGGTATCATTGTTGTCCACTAAGATTTTGTTGTAAAAGTTTTCGAGATAGTTTTATCGCCTAGACCTACGGGGATCATGTTCTTCCACATCTGAATTGGGTTTTTAATTTTCTTTTCTTGGACAACACGGCGTTTTCTGCCCACACACCGCCCTCGTACCAGCACTTACCAATATCAGATCAATACATGCCTGTCAAGTTTTCATCATTTCCTTAGGCATTGTGCATTGTTGAAACATTTGTGCCGTAAGTTATTTAATGCAACTCATGTGCCTGCTGCATACTCGTAACACTGATATCATCATTTTATTGTAGGTCTGACACCAAACCCACAAATCTGCCTTTGGAACCTCTGCACTTGATGTGTGGATGCACAAACACACGAGTGCTCAATCCTGTGTGTGGACAGTGGAGCTTTCAAGAGGCCACTTGCAAAACAATTTAATACAGACAAATTGTGCAAACAGGGCTCATAAAGTGCAGCTTGTTATGGAAACCAAACAGCTGCTTTTGATGTTTTTGTGATTCTGTTCATAGCTATAACTGTTTGTGGAATAACAAATGTAAATGATCTATAATGTACCTGCTGGTTTACATAAAAAGAAGATGAATAAATCCGAATGCAGGCGATTTCCCAGCAGTGTTCGGATGTCCTTCACACTGATGTGCACATCCGATCACAAACTTTGTACAAGAGCACTTCTTGTCTCACATAATTAAACATCTGAGGCTGAACAATAGTGGTGTAGCTGTTGATAAGGCACGACCCTCATAACACAATCACCTAATGTAGCCTGCTTAACTGTTTTCAAAATGACCATTCTGCTGCTGAACATTGTGAGCCTCCTCCAGAGCCAATGCTAAAAGACTGATTATATTTCAGCAGAAGTGAGTGACGACCCACTCAAATCCCCATAGTGACTGTGTCTGCCCCACGACCACTGAAACGAATCAAGTCTATGGTTAACAGAAGAGGAGTTATACATGAAAACCTAATTAAAATAAACACCACCTAATCGAAAAATTAAATGTGGGCTCTTAAACATCAGATCTTTATCAACGAAAGCTGGATTGGTAAATGATTTAATATCAGATAATAAGATTGATTTATTTTGTCTCACTGAAACCTGGCTGAGACATGAAGAATATGTCAGTCTAAATTAATCCACTCCACCTGGTCATATTAATACTCACATTCCTCGAGGTACTGGCCGAGGAGGTGGAGTTGCGGCCATATTTGACTCAAACCTCTTGATCAATCCTAAGCCTAAACTAAACTATAATTCTTTTGAAAGCCTTGTTCTTACGCTCTCAAATGGAAAACAATAAAGCCAGTTTTATTTGTTACTGTGTACCGCCCTCCTGGTCCGTATTCTGAATTTCTATCTGAATTCTCAGAATTTTTATCAAATTTAGTCCTTAAAACAGATAAAGTAATTATTGTAGGTGACTTTAATATTCATGTGGATGTTGATAGTGACAGCCTTAATAATGCATTTATCTCAATATTAGATTCAATTGGGTTCAGTCAAAATGTACATGAACCAACTCACTGTTTAAACCACACTCTGGACCTTGTTCTGGGATATGGTGTTGAAATTGAAAGTTTATCAGTGTGTCCACATAATCCTCTTTTATCAGACCATTTTTTAATAACTTTTGAAGTCCTGTTACTGGACTACAAGCCAGTAGGCAAAATATCCTACGCTCGATGTTTATCTGAAAGTGCTGTGACTAAATTTAAGGAAGTGATTCCATCAGCACTTAATACAATACCAGAACTCAATATCAATATAACAGAGGACTCCAATGCTAACTTTAGTCCCTCCCAAATTAATCATCTTGTTGATAGCGCTGCAGCCTCACTGCGAATAACACTCGACTCTGTCGCTCCTCTAAAGAAGAAGATCATAAAACAGAAAAAGAAAGCTCCATGGCTTAATTTACAAATCCGCAAACTAAAACAAAAGTCGAGAAATCTTGAAAATAAATGGCGTTCCACTAAATTGGAAGAATCTCGTTTAGTCTGGTTAGATCATCTTAAAACGTATAAGAAGGCTCTCCGTAATGCCAGAGCAGCTTATTACTCTTCCTTAATAGAAGAAAATAAGAACAACCCCAGGTTTCTTTTCAGCACTGTAGCCAGGCTGACAGAGAGCCACAGTTCTACAGAGCCTTCTATTCCTATATCTCTCAGTAGTGACGACTTTATGAGTTTCTTTAACGATAAAATTATAATTATTAGAGACAAAATTAATCTCCTCCTGACCTCAATTGGTAATGACTTAACTTCAACTGTTGGAATTTTAAAAACATCTGTAACTCCTGAAATATATCTAGACTGTTTTACTCCAATCAACCTTAACCAACTAACTTCAACAATCTCATCGTCTAAACCATCAACCTGTCTTTTAGACCCGATTCCAACTAAACTGTTTAAAGAAGTTTTACCCTTAATCAACACTTCGTTATTAAATATGATCAACCTGTCTCTATTATCTGGCTACGTACCAAAATCCTTTAAAGTAGCTGTAATAAAACCACTTCTTAAAAAGCCTGGTCTTGATCCAGAGGTTTTAGCCAACTATAGGCCGATATCTAACCTACCCTTTCTCGCTAAAATCCTTGAGAAAGCAGTCGCAAAACAGTTGTGTGACTTTTTACATAATAATAGTTTATTTGAGGTTTTTCAATCTGGATTTAGAGTTCATCATAGCACAGAGACGGCACTGGTGAAAGTTACCAATGACCTTCTATTGGCATCAGACAAAGGACTTGTCTCTGTTCTTGTCTTGTTAGACCTCAGTGCTGCTTTCGACACTGTTGATCATGACATTCTACTACAGAGACTGGAACATTGTGTTGGCATAAAAGGAACCGCACTAAGCTGGTTCAAGTCCTATTTATCTGAGCGATCTCAATTTGTACTTGTTAACGATAAATCCTCCATGACAGCCAAAGTCAGTCTTGGAGTTCCGCAGGGTTCTGTACTTGGACCGATTCTATTCACCTTATATATGCTTCCTTTGGGCAATATTATAAGGAACCACTCTATAAACTTTCATTGTTATGCGGATGATACCCAATTATATCTATCAATTAAACCAGATGAAACCAATCAATTGGCTAAACTTCAAGCATGCCTTAAGGACATAAAAACTTGGATGTCTAGCAACTTTTTGATGTTAAACACAGACAAAACTGAAGTTATTATACTTGGCCCTAAACGCCTCCGAAACGCATTTTCTAATGACATAGAAGCTCTGGATGGCATTAACTTGGCCTCCAGCACCACTGTAAGGAATCTTGGCGTCATCTTTGATCAAGATCTGTCGTTTAACTCCCACATAAAACAAATCTCAAGGACTGCCTTCTTTCATCTACGTAACATTGCAAAAATAAGACACATCCTGTCTCAAAATGATGCAGAAAAACTAGTCCATGCATTTGTTACTTCAAGGCTGGATTACTGCAACTCATTGTTATCAGGTTGTCCCAAAAAGTCGCTTAAGACTCTTCAGTTGATCCAAAATGCAGCGGCACGTGTATTGACAAGAACAAGGAAACGGGATCATATTACTCCTGTATTAGCTGCACTGCACTGGCTCCCGGTAAAATACAGAATAGAATTCAAAATCCTTCTCCTGACTTACAAATCAATTAATGGTCAGGCTCCAGCATATCTTAAAGATCTTAAAGATCTCATAGTACCTTATAAACCAACTAGAGCATTGCGCTCCCAGACTGCAGGGTTACTTGTGGTTCCTAGAGTCTCTAAGAGTACAATGGGAGCCAGAGCCTTCAGCTATCAAGCTCCTCTCCAGTGGAACCAGCTTCCAGTTTGTGTTCGGGAGGCAGACACACTCTCCACATTTAAGAGTAGGCTAAAGACTTTCCTTTTTGATAAAGCTTATAGTTAGGGCTGGCTCAGGTTTGCCCTGGATCAGCCCCTAGTTATGCTGCTATAGGCTTAGACTGCCGGGGGACACCTCCCTGCTCTCTTCCTTCTCTTCCTCTCTCCTCCCCTCCCTCTCTCTTCTTCTCCCTCTCTATCTGTATGCATTTATGTAAATGTATGTTACTAACTCACCATCCGGGGTATCATCCCCGGAGTGTCTGTCTCTCATGTGGCAGGTTGCCACTGATAAAGTTTACGTCAGGATCATGAATCGTGACAGCGCCTGCTGACCTGGTCCTGCTGGACACCGGGAAGCCTTATTGACATTTTCCTGGATTCATCCATACTTTCTATTTCTTTTTTTTTCCAACACAACATAATTTCTGTCAAATGTTGTATTTGTACTATGTTGTTTATCCTGTACACACGACATCTATTGCACGTCTGTCCGTCCTGGGAGAGGGATCCCTCCCTGAGGTTTCTTCCATTTTATCACCCTTTAATTTTGGGGTTTCTTTTAGGAAGTTTTTCCTTGTGCGATGCGAGGGTCTAAGGACAGAGGATGTCGTAACCTGTACAATCTGTAAAGCACACTGAGACAAATGTATAATTTGTGATATTGGGCTATACAAATAAATTTGATTTGATTTGATTTGACGATGGTGAGGTTACACATTTCCCTTTGTAAGATCCCACAGCTATTGCTCTCGTGGTAACGGGGATATAATAAAGCTTTGGCAAATTCTACAAAGTGCAGGGACCTTGGAAGTCTTCACTGTGTTTATGTGGCAGAGCTTGCATTCACAGCGCCTCACTTCGATATAGCCACCAAAATACAGAAGCGGCGAAAAGCAGGCGACACCTTTGTCACGTCATTCAGAAGTTTCATGCGTCAAAAAGAAAAAAAGAAAGAAATCTTCCCCGGGCTTTCAAGCGTTCGGGACTCATAAGTCAACACACAAGATAAATATCCAGCTCCAGTTGTTTTGGCGAGTGTCCAACATCGTCTCAAGCGACCAAACTAATGTGATGTATTGCTCAATAGAGTCAGCAGGTCTGTCAGCCAACCATACATGTATCTGTACAACATGTGAGAGGACTGAAGAGAGAGAAAGGAGCGTTGACTAGAAAAACACAACACATTGAGCTTACATCTTATCCACAACTTCCCTCGTGTATTCAAGCCTCGAATACACGTTTACATTTTTCCTGACAAAGCTGTGATGTCATACGGCCGCTGCAGGCTGTTGGCAAAGAGATTTCCACCTTGAAAAGCAAGAAGAGTCCAGAATCTGAAAGCTGCTCCCTAGGTGTATGAGTTAAGAGCAGCATGCCCAACACATTATACTCCTATTGGGGAAAATTCAAGTCTGTATTTAATTCTTTGCAATGTACGCCGTGGGCGTCTTATTTATGAAAGTGCAGTTGAGGTCAGTATTACTGGGAATGCTTCATTGAAGGAAGCAGCGAGAGTTTAAATTCATCTTTAGTGGTGATGAATAAACTACCTAAAGGCCCTGTCGCACATATCCGTATGACAGAAACGTATGCCGGCGCATACGAAATATCGGCAATAGGTTGATATAAATTAAGGGTAAGTTGTGATCGTTTGAAGGACGCAGACGATACGCTGAACACGCCAGACATACGACCCTGTCACACAGTTCCGTATGGCAGAAACATGCCGGCGTATATGAAAAGTAGCTCAAAATGTGTCAGAGTCCAAATACGTCCAACTTTTCCACAGCGGTGTTGTAGCTGACGTATACATAACGAACACATAACAAATGATTATACGTATGTCAAACCTATTGATAGCGTATTACTTACTTATTTTAAACGTATCAGAGCGTCTGGCCAACGGAGCTGGAAAAGTGCCATCTGGTTCACGTCATGCTGATGCTGGAGAACGGCTAACATGCTGAACGCTAGCTGTACTGTAGAAACACGTTTAATAAGTTACTCCGTCGTCAGATATCATCTTAACATAGGGTAGGAATAGGGTATCCACTCGTTATCAATACATTCAGTCTGCCCCTGCCATTCAGATGCGCTGTAATTCTAAGTTCTTCTTGGCCCATGCTACACACTTCCACCAACTTTCATGATAATCAGGGGAGTAGTTTTCTGTAATCCTGCTGACAGACAAACAACCCAACAAACCAATGTATTGCATTCCTCTTTGGATGCCTTCCTGTAATATCACCACTGTGGGTACTTAATACATACTTTTTGAATACAGTTAATATCTCAAAAAGACATAATTGTGGGACATGTAGGATCCAGTGTTTTTGGAATTCAATCCATACGAGATAATCTGTCCCTCAGCGTTAGGGAAGTGTAGTAATAACTCACTACAGTGCCTCTCTTGAACTTTCAGCCACGCAAGCTCAGCGTACATTTTTTCTGTACTCGATCTTAGCAAAGTGCGAGTCCCGCCGCTCTATTCTGCACCAACAGAAGTTTGTCCAATACTTTTTCTACTGAGCAGTAATCCAGAAAACACAGTACCAAGGTTTGTTAACCTGTAAAGTGAAACTTGGAGTAAAAGACAAAATACTTCTCTTCCCATTTTTGCAACTTCTTTATTTATGTGACTAACCCCTCGACGTTGCTCATCACACTGACTTGGGTGCTCACCAAGATACTGTTTGTATAGTTACATTTGATTAAGGAGTGAAAACAGGAGTGTCAGTCCTCATTTAAAGATAATTAGTTGTGTGTGTGCAAATCCATAATTTTAGCTGAGGGTAGAAATGATTTCTTCACATTTGAATCAATTTTCAGCATTTAACTATCCTGCTTCACATGACAACAGCTGTGGCTCTGACTTAATGAACATCTGACGAGCTACATAATGCTGTATATATATCTTAAATAGCTACTATGTATTGACTGCCCTCTGCTGTCTGAATGTGTAAACTGTGTGTGTACAATGTGTTGATCCGTATATTAAAACCAGTGTCAAAAATAAATAATAAGCACATGTCATCAGAACAACTGACAATGTGAGGAGGGTTAATAAAACTGTTTTAAATAGTTGAATGCGGGGCAGAATAAAGCTCAACTCCCTCTGAAGTTTACATCTGATCAGATGAGAAACAGACAAAGTGCAGTGCTGGGATTATGTCCAACCTTTATAAATATATATATTTCCTACTTACTGAAGCAACCTCTAGTGGGGCTTTTTTAAACCTCCACACCCAACTCTTTCAGACAGGAATAAAAAAATAAAACAATAGATGATGTGCTGGGTAATTAGTTCGTCTAGACAGTTTGGAAAGAAGGTACTTAAAACACATCTTTCCCCACAGATGCAGAATATATACTGTGCTTTTTCATCATGGGTGCACCTGGAGAAAACACCATGAAAACAAAATCATCAGCACTAAAAATACTGACACTCCCTCAACACTTTCTATTGGCGTCATCAAGGTTCTGTGGAGGCTGATGGAGCCCAGACGACGGTACTGACGCAAATAACACGCTCCATAGAGGAGGTTTGATTCTTTGTTCTGAAGCAGCTGGCCTGGGAACACAGGGGTCAAACGGTCATGAACGTGCCGTCAGCCTCACTTCAGAGGGTTGAATTCTATTAATTCTCTTATGAAATATTATATAATAATTCTAAAGGTAGCCTAGTTGCACAGGTTAGCACAACTATATCCAAAAATAGAGAAAATACAACAATAACAACACAATCTGTGATTTCTTGGCATCTTATAATCAAATGTTGTAAGAAATGACTGCCAAGAAAAAAGACCTACAACAAATGTGTGCAATACTTCTATCAGAGGTGCTATAGCAAAACAGAATGTGTCAAAAGCTTAGTAACAAATGTGCAACATTGAATGCAATTAAATGTTTCAATGTGTCCAAAAATGGCTCGACTTTTCTGACGTAACTGTGAAGACGTCAACTTTCTTGCAGCCCGTACAGCAGATGGACTTTCTAACAACACTGATTCACACTAGCAGTTGCAGACTCCTCCATGACAACATGGAACGGATGCAGGAAGGTGGAGTGGCGTGCTCCTGCTGCCTTGAACCGTCTCTACCAAGGGTGCACACTGACATCAAGTGGTCAGATGACAACTGTCAGCTGACCGATATCTTGTATTCTCACTGTCCAATGTGAACCGTAAAACCTCAAGAGTAAAAGCCAAGTGTGACCATAACAGCTGAAAAGGAGAGATCATTTACATCAGCATATATGTATTTATATTTATTATTTATATACTCAATAGTGCTCTCACGTCTGCCCGTTAAGGCAGCGACAATCAGTATTCTTATATTATATTTTGTATTTCTTACATTAAAATGGATCACATGGCTAACAGTATCTGAAAGATGTCCGTCTTGGTGATGACTCCACAGATATCAGCTGCTCCCCTCACCTCTACGGAGCTTTATAGCCTCTCAGCTCGGGAGGCGATTAGCGTTGCTGAGCATAAAGGCTGGGAGCAGGAGGAAACAGCGACTCTGCTAGCAGCTCTAAAGCTCACTCATAAACATGTAAGCGGCGCTTTTGTTTATTTTGTACACAACTAGAAATGTAAAAATGACAAATTGTGCTGTTACGAGAAGTTACATGTTGGAACTTTATCTTTGGACCCACCAAGGTATTCATCACCTCCTAGCTCGAGCGCCTGACTCACTGCAAAGACATGACAGCTGCATCTAGAGTCTCATCGAACTCTTCACTAGAAAGCAAAAGATGTCCTGTCATTATTCCATCACTAAGAAATATGGACAATGTTGTTTGTTGTGTACGTGTGTGTGACAGACAGACAGACAGACAGACAGACAGACAGACAGACAGACACAGAGAGACAGACAGACACAGAGAGAGACAGAGAGACAGACAGACAGAGACAGACAGACAGACACAGAGAGAGAGAGAGTCAGACAGACACAGAGAGACAGACAGACACAGAGAGACAGAGAGACAGAGACAGAGAAACAGACAGACACAGAGAGAGACAGAGAGACAGACAGACAGACAGAGAGACAGACAGACAGACAGAGAGACAGACAGAGTCAGACAGACACAGAGAGAGTCAGACAGACACAGAGAGAGTCAGACAGACACAGAGAGAGACAGAGAGACAGACAGACAGACACAGAGAGAGTCAGACAGACACAGAGAGAGTCAGACAGACACAGAGAGAGTCAGACAGACAGACAGACAGACAGACAGAGCAGCTAACAGATGTTTTTCATAAATTGAAAAGATATTTAGTGCTCCGATTGTGCTACCGTCTTATGCGAGTGCTCTGATAATAAATGTATTCTTTGATTTTGAGACAATATCATAATTATGTTGTTGTTATTCAACCTTTCTGATGCAATTGGAAAGATTCTACTACGTCGAACCCGCAAATTTGGATAGTGCAACTTAGTCTCTGTGGTGATTTATTCATGCAAGTTATTTTCAAATTATTATTAACAACATTAGTAACAGGATGATATTTATACTAAAATAGGTTAAATATCATGATTTATTGGGAGAAAGCAACGGAATGATCCAACGATGTTTTTACGATAGTCGAACAGTGGACTATTCTATCCTACATCTTTAATACACCTTTAATACACAGGGATTATAACAAACTATAATGTGGTTGTAAGCAGATATAAGAACATTTGAAGTGTTTATTATTGTACAGTATAACTTCTTCTATGAAGACATATTTTACATAATTACAACTGTGTCGTACTTTAGTCCCATGCATTATTTCTCTCTACACCACCTTCCACTTATGGGTGCCCAGCGGAGCGTTAGTTGTTTATAGTTCATACAGTACACAGCTGCTTATAACTACAATTAAAATGTGTTATAAATAATGTATTAAATGTTTATATACTGCTAAATATATAATGCTAAATAGAACATGAAATGAAGTCTAACCGAAAAAGTAACGCAACATTAACACAGAAGCTGAATAAACTTCACAGCCCGACTTTCCGTACTTTTCTCTCACACTGATGATTGAAGTTGCATGCACTATTACAGCGGTAGGGGGTATTCGTTTTCATACATCCATCAACTTTACTGTAGATCAATTTCTGCCAAAAATAAGACAGAATGACCTAGACGCACAAAAGAAGACGCTTCCTGAGGGAGAGACAGAGAGGAACACGGGGAGGAAGAGGGAGGAAGATGAAGACAGAAAGAGGAAATGTTTGAGGGTCGACTCTTTCTCATTTGAATCAGTCTCTTTACTGTTGGGACTCCCGGGTGGCTTTCACGAGCGTTTTATGTATAATTTAACGTAATGTGCAGAGATAAAGCCTCCAATAAAGGCCGAGCTCTCTAAGCTCTTCACAGCGCATTACGTTTTATTCATCAAATTAGTTTTAGTTGGTTTGGTATCCCCTGAGCCGTCTTTAAAAGGTTTGGATGAAAGGACTACATTATTTTGCCACTAATCAGTTCAGCGACAGCTCCAAGTGACAGCTCTGCACTCCTTACCCCCGAATAACTCTCTGCACACTTGTATCGCTGCCATGCCTTTTCCAGGCTGCTCCATGTGTCCCTGGTTGCCCCCTGCACCGCTCCTCTGCATGTGTCCCGTGCACATCGCAGCCTTCTGACGCTGCCCTCAGCATCAGGTCACTGTCATCACTGACAACTCCAATCACTGTCAATACTTTGAAGTACATCCCGCATACTTCACGCATCATTTCAACCTTTGATATTCATTAAAAACGCTGCATGTTACATTCCTCATGACATCTTTTTTTCAAAGAACTTGCGAATGTGTTGTACGATACTTTAGAATAAGTTTAAAACTATTACATACCAGCAGAAAATGTGACTTGGCATGTTTTGTGTTAGAGCTTAATGGGTAATCATTCACAGGGAATTTTACTTCTGTGAAGCAAATTAGAGCACAGGGCAGATAATTAGGGCTCGTATTTGTAATTCTCTAAGTAGGGTTTTTGTTTTTTCATTAGAAACGAAACACTCCGAAGATACATTTTAAAGTTGCTGAAAATGACTAAAAACGAGACAGCAGAGATCAGAGGCTTTCTCTAGAGCACAACGCTGCTTTGCACACTGTTCAAATGTTAATGAATGTGTCTTTATAAAGTTAAAGTGACGGAAGTTTCCTGGTTATCATTTCCACCACAAATTACAAGACATTAATAACCCTGTGAGATTAAAGCTGCAAGGTGTACGTTTCCTGTTGAAGGAGTAATCGAGGGCTAATGAGGCGACTTACTGAAGCAGGGAGCGCTTTGGGAAGATGAATTCGCCACAGGAGAGGCGGTCCACAAAGTTCAGTGGGATCCTCTGGATTTGATCACAGTTGAACATCACAAAGTCGTACTTGAAGACCAGGAGAGAGTTGTCTGTGATGAGAACAACACGCTCTTTTTCATTGTTCCAGTGATCCACCCTAAAACAACCAGAGAGAGTGTGTGTGTTAGACCCAGAGTGAAAAAGCATTTTTTGGTACCTATATTTACATTTTTTCAAACAATCAATCAACTCAATTCTTAACCAACGTTGTTTTATTTTTTTATGTATACAGTGTG